>NC_141991.1:211001383-211168019 GCF_049901715.1 Pseudonaja textilis | reverse complement strand
GGGAACAGCCAAAAAGAAAAATAGTCTGAAAAAGAAGTATAACAGCAAGGAGAAGCAGAAAAGAAAACTACAGAAGGGAAAATTAGAGAGGGAAGGGTATAAAAAAAGGGATGAGAAAAAGGGGGGAAGATAGAAAGGTAAAGAACTTATGAGGGACAAAAACAGGAAATAAAGAAAAAGGGGAAACGTACTAGGATTAAAGGTATTTGCTCAGCTAGAAAACATAGAGACAATGGTTAAATTAAGTTAAAAGTGAGGATTCTGCAAAGGTACAAAAGATAGTGTTGTGACAGTAGAATACTGTAATGAGTTAGAAATAAAATAAGTAAATAATCTATGAGATAAAACTGTATTGTTATGTAATGGTATATTTATTTATAATTAATGCAATAATAAAGAAGAGAGGGAAACGTTGCAATTGTTTCTAAAGATTGATAAAATACTGAAATGTGAAAGATTTATAAGGAAATTTATACCAGTTATTAGAATGAATCTGAATAATTATTTTGCTTATTAATAGTAAATAATTTATAAGATAAAACTGTATGACTATCCAATGGTATGCTTATTAACAGTTAAGTAATAATGAAGAAGGGAGGGAAACATTTCAATTGTTCTCAAAGATTGATAGATATTGAAAAGAAACATGAAAGATTTACAAGGTTCATACCAGTACTAGAATGATTTTGAATAACTATTTTGTTTACTAATGTATATATTATATTAACAATATATATATTGTTTTTGCTATGTTTTTAGAATTTTTCTTTTCCCATTTTCAAGGGGAAATACCAAGCAGAGTCTGAATGATGAGATCTACATGATATAAAATAGATATTAGACATTTGAATGTTATGATTTTAGAATGCACAAATTCAATGTTTAATGAGATTTCATATGATAATAACAATAAGATTTAAAGGTGTTGCACTTCGATTGGCAATCATAGGGGTAATTTTGCTTCTTAAGAATGTTGGAAGAGAAGATATGAAATTGTAAACAAGACAGACGAAAGTATAAGTATAATGAATAAAAAGATATAGAAATTCAGGTAAAAGAAATACAATTAAATAAGAAAATGAGATAACCATAAAAGAAAATGAAGAGAAGTAAAGGGGGAAATAGTGAGAAGTTGGGAAAAGAGTAATAAGATATGAACTTGAATACATAAGATGAATATGCATATGAAATTGTGTTTGTATGGAAATGTGATAACCCGGATCCATGCTGTATTCAAATAAGATGTTTTATTTGTTTTGTTAAAACTCAATAATACTTTATTAAAAAAAAAAGAAATATGATATGTAGCTTACTGCAAACCTAAACTTAACAAACAGTGCAGAGCTCAAATGCATTTTTTATTCAGAAAAAGTTGTACATGTACACAGACAACTTTTTAAAATATATTTCTGTTATAATATGATGCATTACTTTGGGTGCTTTTAGGAAAAGGGAAATTTGAAATGTAAATTTTGTTTTCATATTAAGAGTCATTTTATTCAGTTTGCTCAAAATAATTCCCATTTTACATTGCTAAAATGGTAGCAAATTACAAAACAAAGCTAAAGCTATTCAATTTGTATCTTGTCACTGTCTTCTCTCAAAAGACAGGGAAGTTATAAAGAGCAAGATGAAATAGCAGCTTAAAGAAACACGGTCAGTGAATACTCATTTTATTGAATGAGATTAAATTTCCAAATTCAAAGCCACTTGCATGATAGGAAGGAAAACACTGATAGTCTGCTCAAATATGTTATTTTTCAGAAACCATGGACACCAGTGAAGTATTAAAGTGCCATATGACTAGAACTGGTCAAATGTTGTCATTATCTTCAAAAGCATGTTTGGGCAGAATTACAGATCAACCAATGTGAGTTAAATAAATACCTGAAATATTCTACTGCAGATTGATTTATAAACGCCAGAAATCAGTATGGAATAGACAAGACCAAGTGTTATTAGCTAATCTTATTTCATTTAATTATTTGTATCCTGTCATTATTTTTACAAATAACTCAAGGCATTAAACATATCCGACATGGCTTCCTCCTATTTCCCCCGCAATATAACCATGATAAGTTTTTAAAAATGGGATGAAACCACTATTCAATAGATCTTCATCATTATCCTCATCATTCTAGCCATTGTCTATCCACTGCAGAGTAACAACTTCTTCTGCATATTTCCAACAAATACGGTCTTGAGCTTTCTTTTGCCAATTGGGCCTGCAATATTTGCTGATATCATCAATCCATCTTGTTTTAGGTTTCTTTTGTGAATGCTTTTTACCAAGTGGAATCCATTCTATAACTGCCTTAGTCTATGTGCCATCAGTTCTTCTTGCTATACAGCCCATTTCCATTTCAATTATTTTATTCTCTTGAAGATATCGTATGCTTTTGTTTGTTCTCTAATCCATGTGCAGGTCTTTCTATCTTGTCTTGTGATGCCAAGCATGTATCTTTCCATGGTTCTTTACACCATAAACTCTCATATTGATTTGAATTTAATAGATACAAATGCAAAAATATGCTCTTATGAATAAAAATGGTGGCACAGTGATTAGAATGCAATATTGCAGGCTAATTCTGCCCACAGCCTAGAGTTCAATCCTGACAGGCTCGAAGTTGATTCAGACTTCCATCCTTCCAAGGTTGGTAAAATGAGGATTAAGGATGGGGCCAATATGCCAAAATCACTCAGATATTGCTGTAAAGTACTATTAGGCAGTATATAAGTCAAAGTGCTATTGTTAGTGCTATTGCTAATATCAAAGGCACAGATAGATCATGGAAAGTATCTGGCATGTTTGTGAGTATCTTGGAATTATAACTAATTAGTAATTGGAGGAATTAAGTTGTGATATGGCAGCAAAAAGGATAAATGCAATTTTTAGGCTGCATTAATGTAAGTCTAATTTCCGAACCCTAGGATTTTATCCTTCTACACCATTATGCAGAATCTCTACCAGGTTCTAGGCATTTATTTTAATTAATTTAAATTAAGATAACTTCTAACTTTCTCAATAGTTAATTATAATTTATGTAAATAAAATCTTGAAGAATGATTCTGCCAAAAAAAACCCTCTAATTTGCTTATATATTTGCTTTAAAACAGCAGAAAGCTATAAAAGCTAAATTAAAATTGAAATATTATGTAAAATATATCCCCAAGTTAAATTTATCTTGATAACATCTGACCAATAGTTCAAAACCATTTGTCTAGATTTTGGTCATCTATGTTCTAATTGGAAATACATTTGAATATAGCAATTGAATAAGTTTTCTATAAATTTTTAAACTGAGATGAACACAGCTCTGAAGACTACTGCTAATAGCATTGTTTATCTATTCCAATGTATAGTGTAACCAGGAAGAATGACAGACTTTCACATTAAAAAAATAACATTAGTTATAGAATTTTACAGTGTATTTACAAACTTAAATAATTGTCCACAGGCAACAGTATCTCACACTGTGCCTTATCTAGTACAGTAAATTTACTTTCAAAATGCCTTCTGAAACAAGCACAAAATTCTAAGACCAGAAAGGATAGAGCATCCTTGATATAAATCATACTATGTAATATTAAAAATATTTAAGATTTTAAAAATAATATGCATATTAAAAATCATGTAAATCATTCATGATATAGGGGACAGAAAAATTATATTTATCCAATTCTGTGGTATATATTCAGAATTCTGTGAGAACCTGCAAGAAATCACAATTTATTTCAAAGTTTCCAAAATACTATATTAAAAGATAGCATGCAAATTACTAATAACTGTTGTATTTTGCATATTTTGAATTCATTACATTAATTATATACAAAGTTTAATAGAACTTAGGTGGTCCCATATAAAACAATCAATGGCTGAATTCTAAACACAATATATTTAGAATTATTTAAAGGCACATACAACAGAATTTAATTATTATGAAATTTACCTGCTTAAGACCTTCATCAGTAAGACGATCTTGGTTGCCAACATGAACTTTCTGAAGCTGAGGACATTGTGAGGCAACAGCAGACAGAGATGTATCAGACAGCTGTTTACACCTATACGCAGTATATTTTAGAAGTCCATGACACTTAGATGCTAGCATACATACACCAGTATCTGTCACATTACGACAATCAGAAATGTTGATTTCAGTTATATTCTGGCTTCGTGATGCAATTCTTTCCAGTAATTCATCAGTGACCTGTCAAATAATAGCCAATATATAAAATTAGACTTTATCAAAAATTATATGAACGAAACCACATGATAATGTCAATAAATATATATTACGTCTTTAGAACTGATTGCTCAGTGTAGATAGTTGGTACTTCACTGCACATTGCTCTATTATGTAGGAAAAGGCAGTTTTTAGATAATCTGTATTTAATTCTTTTAGAGCAAGATCCTATATTATTAGTTTTCTATTCCTACTTTTTGTGACATAAAGAATTAAAATGGCTATTATGTAACATTCTACCTAGAAACATTTCCAACTACCTATAATCTATGTCTAACATTCACAAAATTCTCAGTTCTCAACACAGATTTCGAAGACTGAACACTTTTGTAGACCTCCAAACCTAGTACTTGCATTAAGGAATATTAGTTTTGCACTAGAACAATCCCTCGCATCATTCCAACATTCAAGTAACCAGGATCTAATCTTTTGTCTGGAACAACAGAAAAAGTTCATGTTGCCCTATAATACACATTAGAGAAAAATCAAAAATTCTAGTTCTCAACACAGATTTCAAAGACTGAACACTCTGTAGACCTCCAAACCTAGTACTTGCATTAAGAAATATTAGTTTTGCACTAGAACAATCCCTTGCACTATTCCAACTTTCAAGCAACCAGGATCTAATCTTTTGTCTGGAACAACAGAAAAAGTTCACATTGTCCTAATACACATTAGACAAAAATCACAAAGAAAGATCTTAGGTATCTGGGTTGCATAAAATGTTTTATTTACATCATTATCATTCAGCTAGCTTATCTATGTGAAGCCATACTGTGATCCAGCAGAGTATGTGTAAAGAAAATCTCAACCACAATATAAAACCATGCCATGGCTTGTCATGTTTTGGTTTGAACAGAGATACTGGTTTAACAAATACCAGAACTCTTCATGCAGCAATGACTCTATTGCTCCATTTGTTTTTCCAATGTCTTCAATCACCACCTGGAGCAATTTGGAACACCATAATATATAAATTATGTAATAAATTATTGGACTGGATGCTCAATTTATAAACAATGGTTTATATAAAAGCAGGTATTGGTGCAATCATGGACAATTCCTTTATCCCCAATTGAGCCACTTCACTTCTGTACTGCTATCAAACAAAAGAAACACACACACACACACACACACACACACACAAAGCAACATCCAACCACACCAAAGACCTAGGTGCAAAGATTTGACATGGCTCCCTTTTCAGAAAAGGGGCAACATATTCTGTATCCAATGGAAGAGAATATATGTAGCTCAGGGATGAATTGTGTAGTCAATGTTCTCTGAACTTGATTGTACTTGCAGATGCTTCATTACCCAATAAATTATCATTGAGGATATCTAATCAGGTAATGGAACATCTACAAGCAAACAACCAAACTCAGAGAGTACCAAGGACTAGATATATTTTGTCTCAATAGCAAAACACTTCATGTCTCTTTGAAGCTTCTGTGTGTTTCTTACTATAGTAACTTGTAAAAAATTAGCACCTTTGAAAACCACTAAAAAATTATGGCACTGATGAATATTGCTAATAATGAAGAAAATCTCCTCTTAATCTGTTCCGGCAACATGCACCTCCAAGTTCTTGTGTTTCAGAAGGTGGCTTGTAGGAGACTCCCAACTTTCTCCAGGAAAATGTGAAAAGGCTAGAAGAATACAATTGTTATACATGGGCAAAAACATATTTTAGATTTTCCAAGTGCTATAAACCACTGAGAAAACATTACAAGGTCAGTAAAGGAAAACAAGAGTCATATTTGTTCACTTTTAGATGTGACAGGACAATATGGCTTCACTCACATTTTCATTCAGCTAAACATCTATTTGAACTTATATACAATCCTAATGGGTGGCATGTTGCCTGAAAAGGACATCTGTAAAATTTGCTGTCGGTGGCTCACAGTCTTCTCAAAGTACATTCTATAGCACATCAACCTGTGCTTAGTTTTACATATAAACATAACTATAAATTGCATTTGATACTCAAAATTATTTACTACCTAAGTAACCATCTGACATAGTATATATTCCATATGTTCATCTTTCAACCATCACTTTTTATCTGAAGAAAAAGACATTTATACTTTAATCTTGCCTACTCCATACCTGCTGACGACTACTGAGGTCCAATTGTTTCCAAAACTGGAAATCTAAACAGAGGTCACGCCAGTATTTACAAACCAATGATGCTGAAAGACATCGCTCATTCAAAGATAAATTGGAAAATATCTATGAAAATAAAAAGAGAAAGTCATATGCCTTCAAAGTTCCTTTTAATAACATGCCAATGGTAGTATTTTAACAGTTCTCCAATGCAAGCGTCATCTTTTTTTTAAAAAAAAATGTAATCCTAGCTGTATATCTTTCATAGCTACTCATTAATATGCTCCAATGGTTGCTACGTTAGCTATGAAAAATAATTAAAAATTAAAACTTGCACACATTCGTTTATTGGGCCAGCAATTTTTTATAATAGCTGTAAACTTCTGTCTTTAACCCATTAGGCTAAATTTAGTTTAAAAAGGGGGGTGGGGTGAGGATTATAGATAAAAAATGCATCTGTAGCAATTACATTACTAAATGGAATGAGAACATTTCTTTGCAGTGCATGAAAATCTGAGATGGAGTGGTACAACAGTCAAAAATTACGTTAAGTTATAGTAGGATTTGTCTATCAGAATGCTGGAACAAATTCACAAGCATTTGATTTGCTTTCTCCCCCCTTTTTGTAAATACAGATTCCACACCATTTCCATTAAGAGCCAAGATACACAGCCTTAATGGAAAAAAAGTCAAAAATTAACTGGAAAATGTCTGCATTTACAAACCCTTAGATAATGCATCATTTGAGCTTCAGGTGAGTAAAAAATGGGTACAAATACCTAGTGCTAATAAAACACATTGGACTTAAATACAGGTAGTCCTTGACTTACGGGTACAATTGAGCCCAAAATTTCTGTTGTTAAGTGAAACAATTGTTAAGAGAATTTTGGTCGATTTCACGGTCTTTCTTGCCCCAGTTGTTAAGTGAATCCTTGCAATTGTTAACTTAGTGACACAGGTGTTAGGTGAATCTGACTTTGCTTGTCAGAAGCTTGCAAAAGGTGACATGACCCTAGGACACTGAAACTGACTTAAATATAAATCATTGCCAACTGTCCAAATTCTGATCAAATGACTTCAGGGATGCTACAATGGTCATGTGAAAAATAGTCATGTCACTTTTTTCAATGCCATTGCAACTTTGAATTGTCACTAAATGGAACAGAATAGAATAACAGTTGGAACTAACCTTGGAAGTTTTCAGACAAATAGTCAGTAATCTCCCCTAAATAACTTCCAGTGTTGGAGCATTCACACTTTCTGGAAGCAAGTTGTTCTGTCAGGAAATTTCTCCTTAGTTCTAGGTTGCTTCTCTCCTTGATTAGTTTCCATCCCTTGCTTCTTGTCTTGCCTTCAGGTGCTTTGGAGAATAGCTTCACTACCTCTTCTTTGTGGCAACCCCTGAGATATTGGAACACTACTAACCCAATTCCAGCAACCATTTATATGTTTTAGCCTCCAGGCCCCTAATAACCTTTGTTGCTCTTCTCTGCACTTTGTCTAGAGTCTCAACATCTTTTTTACATTGTGGCGATCAAAATTGGATGCAGTATCCAAGTGTGGTATTACCAAGGCATTATAAAGTGGTATTAACACTTCATGTGATCTTGATTCTGCCCCTCTGTTAATGCAGCCTAGAACTGTGTTCGCTTTTTTGGCAACTGTTGAAAGTCAGTCCTAAATGAACTATTGTAAGTCAAGGACTACCTGTAGTAGTCAATTCAAAGCAAAGCTGATGTCTTTTTTTTCTGCCATCATTAAAGGATAATGTAGTGGTATCCAAATAAAAAAGTAAAAATAAACTATCAATGAAGAAATGTTTAGAATGTGCAACTATTACATTGGTAGCCTACTTCTTGGAATATTGTTTTAATTATTTCAATGCAAGTTACCCACAGTAAATAAGCATTTAACTTGAACTAATTTGAATATATAACATTTATTAGAGGCATTTGTTTAATGACTGTTAATAACAAGTTGCTATTTTAAAAAATTGGAAGGCAGTACTCTGCTCTATTAAGTAAACTTATAAATTCTATCATTATAAACAGCAATTACAAGTTAAGGCAGAATTCTTTGGAGGGTCACTCAAGGGCTTTTTGTTCATCGATTTCAAGAAGAACTGAAGTAACTGCAATAGTGTGGAACAAAGAAACAAATAAAGCAGTTTTGTAAAATATCAAAAAATTTATATTTCACCAGCAGGTAGACGCTCAAGGGTCTTTAGATTGGATCTTTAAAATATTCCCTGGTTTCCATGTAGAGAGAGATGTGTGTCATCTTGTTATACAGTTTCCTGAATGCCACCTATGCATTTTACATAATACTTTATTCTGCTTGATTCTTCTCAGACAATTCTCAAGGTACCAGAGAGCCAAAATAAAATAATCTAAAACTTTCAAATATATATTATAAATGTCAAAAAATAGGCTTATGTTTTGGAAAATGAATCTGTGAATCATTTGGTATTAAAAGTCCCAAGCTATCCAGTTAAACTTTTAAAAAAGCAAAATAAAACCCTGCAATATAAGAAGCAGATGAACAGCTTCCAATTTCAGACTTACTTCTTCCTGCAATTCCGGTATAACAGAAATGAAAGCTGCAATTATCAAAGCTACACCAAATAATTCACTTTAATTATCACTTGTTCATATGAAATAACTTTATTTATTGAAAGATTTGTTTATAAACATAGAAGAATTTTCCACATCAAGCTGAACAAGTTCTGAATTACTGAGTATTACCTTATGAAAAGATAAAAATTATCTCCTAAAAACATTCATCATCTTCTCAAGTCAGGGATTCCATTTCAGTTAAGACTCCTTGTCAGCATTGCTTTCAATAAACCTGTAGCTCAGTGCTTTAAATGGATTACAAAACAGCACAGACCTCAACACAAAGTCTTCATCCCCATCTCTAAGGCAAAGTAGCACAGCAAAAGCAATCTAATAACAGGTTTGACACCCTGCAATGGGATTCCAGGCACTGCTGCCACTGATTGTTTTTAACACACGACTGAAACACGGAATGAGAAACAGGTAGAGGTGCGACGTAGCCAAAGCAGAATGCAACACAAAGGTATCTAAGAAATCAGTGAACAGCAGTTCTTGAAGATCAGGAGGGAGGAAGAAAACTTAAATGACAGCTTATTTAAAAGCAAGAAAAAAAACTAGATAACCACAGCATACCTTGGAAGTCTGCGTATCATAGCTATCTGACAGCACCACCCTTGACAGTCCATGCCCAGCAAACCCACCTTGAGAAGGATGGAGGGAGGCAGCTGGTTAATATCCGGCAGCGGTGGCTGCGATTCTTGGCAACAGTCCTCCGGGTTTTCGGGGGGTTCTTCACAGTAAGGTTCGCCCGGCTCGGGCCTCTCTCTCCCATCGAGCTCCGGCAGGTGCGAGGGAGAGCTACTTGGGATTATCTCCTTCCCATCCTCGGCGACGGAGTCTTTAGGCGAAGCTTCCCGGGCACAGTCTACGGCCCGGGGCAGAGGGCAGAGGTGCTGCTCGGGCAAGAGCACCTGCTGGCATTCGGCGGGGTCGGTCGAGGGCGGCGAAGGGGCGCCGGGACCCGCCGCATTTCCCCGGAGGATGGCGCAACGGGGCTGTTTCCGCGGCGGATAGGCGCGCAGCCCGATCCCTTTGCGCTTGCACACCATCTCCACGGGAGCCTCGCTGCTCTCCAGCGCAGACCCGAAGAAGCCCCGGCGCGCTGGCGGCGGCGGCGGCGGCGGAAGAGGCGTCGAAAAGAGCAGGCTGGAGAAGAGCAAACGGCGGCGACCCTGCTCTTCCCAGACCGACACGGGAGGCCAGCGCAAAAGGCGCCGAGCGTGCCGGTCGCCGGAGGGCTTCGCAGCCGTGTAGGGGAAGGAAGGCGACGGCTGCTCCTTCGCGGCGGGTGGCCTGGCACTGTGGACCAAGAAACACAGCATGCAGGGGCCCCGGAGGAAGCAGGTCCGGGTCCGTGGCGGCGGAGGGACCTTCCCCCTCAGGGGGGCGCGGAGGTGATTTTTCTCCGCTTTCGGATTAGTGCTTTTCCTCGAAATAGTATGGCCCATATAGGAAGCCGAGCCACCGCCACCCTGCTCGGCAGGACCTTTTCTGAGCGGCGTCACCGCAGCTCAGCGAACCTCACGACATGGCTCCCAGCGACTATTCCTTGACTCTCGCCGGGGCCGGCAACCACAACGCCTCGGCTTCCGGGACATGGAAGGAAATGGCCAATACTTCCGTCTCCCTGATCCGCCCCCAAATTAGAGTTCTAAATATAACCACAACAAACCAGGGACTCCATGGAAGCCCTCGCTTCCGGTTCCGCTTAGAATTGTCCCACGTGATGGAGGCACGTACTGAAGTTTAAACGTTAAACGCCCGAAAAACGCCGGTTCTACTTAAGGTGGGGGATGTGGTTGGAACCTAGAAATTTGTTCATCCTAGGGCTCTCTGCCCTCGCCAAGTCATATTAAATCGGATAACGTGTTTTTAAAAGGAAAGGGGAGGGGCCAGTATTTTACTTACTCGTTTAAAACAGATTTCAGTGCAGAATGGATGCCCAGTTATTTTTTCACTAAAAGGCATTGTTTTCTTCCCAGCTTGGCGGCGATCTATGATCTATTTCTATGATCTAGAAACGGGTATTTTGGGACAACTTTAGATGTAGTTTATATTTTCAAATTTATTTATTTATTTTGTATTTTCTTTTTCTTTTTTTGAAAACAATTTTATTGGTTTTTAAAGACAAACAAAACATAAAAACATCCAGCTTTCTTTCATAAATATACAAACAGTGTGTCGGTTGATTTACCAATTTTTTGTGCATCCATTTCGTAGTCTCAGTTACAGTTACATTGCATGATAACTCATATTATCAATCAAAAATTAAATACCCTGGTATCACTATTAAACAATCATTTGACTAATTTTATTCATTCATACTTTGCGAGATAACTATAATTTGCTTAGTTTATTTTATAACAATTCATATAATCCTACTAAATCTATCCTAAATACATTTTATAAATATATCAAAAAAAAATCTTTATACATTCATTATTTTCTGAAATTCTAGATATTCTATTATTGTATTTTATTATCTAACCATTGATAGAAAAGGTCCCAAATTTTATAGAATTGTTTATCCTCCTTTTCTCTAATTTCAAATGTCAATCTACTCATTTCAGCACATTCCAATATTTTCTTAATGATTTCCTCCTGCGGTGGTATTTTCTCATTTTTCCAATTCTTGGCAAATACAATCCTAGCCGCTGTTAATACATTTACAATCAGGTATTTCAAATCTTTACTATATGTATCAAGTAAAATTTCCAATAAAAAAATCTCTGGTTTCAAGTCTATGTGTTTATCATTTTTTCCAACTACATGCGAATTTTAGTCCAATATTTTCTAGCGTCCTCACAAGTCCACCACATATGGTAATATGAGCCAGGTATCTGATGACATTTCCAACATTTTTCGGATTTATTCTTGAACATTCTTGCTATTCTTATCAGGGGAAAATGCCACCTGTAAAACATACAAATTTTCTTTATATGCTGTTGACATTGTCATTTTATAATTTTGAGACCACAATTTTTGCCATTTCTCTAAATCAATTCCATATCCAAAATTCTTCCCCCAAGCAATCATAGTTTCTTTAACTTCTTCTTCCTCTAGTTTAATTTCTAATAAATAACCATATAATTTTTTAATCACCTTTTCATCAGTACCTGTCAAAATCTTATCTAAATCAGTCAATTTATCATAGAATCCTTCTGTTTTAAAATCTTCATCATACCTTGAATGTATTTGCACATATGAAAACCAATTCATCTTTATACCTTGTTCCTCTAAATTTTGCATCGATTTGGGTTCACCCTTTTCATCCAATATTTCCCCATATTTCCCCCATATTTCCCCAATTGTTTGTTCCTTCTTGTATATTATAGGATAGGAAAATGCTTCAATAGTCAATAACCAAACTGGAATTTTCAAATAACATTGTCTTTTAATCTTCTCCCAACTTAACCACAAGGACTCCCGTATATGATGTCTTCTAAAATAGCTCTGTGTTTTAGTTCCCTTATACCATAAAAAAGCATGCCACCCCAACAACAAATCATGTCCTTCTAGTGTCAACAATCTAGTCTTTCTTAATGTTATCTATTCCTTAGCCCACATCAAATTTACAGCTTGATAGTACAACTCCCAATTAGGCAAACCAAATCCTCCTCTAATTCTAGCATCTTGTAAAAGTTTTAACTTTATTCTCGCTTCCTTACCTTGCCATATATACTTCAACACAATTTTATTTAAATCTTCAAAATAGTCTTTTCCAAACCTAATTGGTATTGTTTGAAACAAGTATAAGATTCTGGGTAGGATATTCATCTTGATTGTTGAAATTCTCCCTATTAATGACAATTGTAGATTTTCCCATTTCATCAAATCTAACGCTACCTGTTGTTTATTTTTGTATTTTCATTGACAGAACAAGGGGTGACAAGATGCGAGAGAGTCCGTTCCATTGCTGTTCCCTTGTTAATTTCGCCTCTGTCCCAATCCAAATGAGATAAAAGTCGTTATTTCTTTCAAAGAAGGTATCCTACGGTAGTAGCTACAAAATAGGCGCTCTCTGGAAATGGCAACATTTTCTCAGCCCTAATAGTTATTTCCCTAATACTTTTGAACGTTACTGACATTTTTTCCTTTGGATTTAACTCTAGAAATGTTATTATCTGCATGTCAGCATTCAACGAAATATCAGTGATTTGTTCCTTGTAACCAGAAAGCACACAGTTAATTAAATTTTAAGTGTTTTCAGACAGCTATAAAAACTAAATTCCAAGACATTCAAATGTAAAAACTAATATTTGTTCAGGGTTATCAAGTTCTTGGCATATTTTAACAGTGATGTTAAAAGACAAAAAAAAATCTTGATGAGGCCATTACAAAAATACTGCACGAACTTTATTTAAAAGCACTTTTCAAATACTGTTAATGTTAAATGGAAAAAAATGAGATATACATCTTTGATAAATGGAATAAAAAGAAAGTTTGGAAAGAGAACATGTAACTACAAGAAACAGAAACTAATGCAATAAAATACATTGGGAGTCTAATACTAGTTAAATTCACATAATCATCATTGTAGAGAATGTCTATCCCAGGGGTGTCAAACTCCTGGCTCACAGGCCAGATGCATCAGCTGCTGGCCCCGCCCCTGTCTGGTTTAGCAAAGGGGGGGAAAGTCCCAATATGTCACGTGACACCACTTTGACAACATGAGTTTGATGCTCCTGGTCTATCCATTGTAGGATGAAGGCCTTTTCCAACTAATACGGTCTTGAGCTTTCCTTTGTCCGTTGAGTCCACAATGCTTGCTGATGTCATCACTCCATCTTGTTTTAGGTCTGTTTTTGGATGCTTTTTATCAAGTAGAATCCATTTTATGACTGCCTTTATCCACTTACCATCAGTTGTTCTTGGTTTGTGACCAGCCCATTTCCATTTTAATTCTTTTACTCTTGATGGCATTGTATATTTTTGTTTGTTCTCTAATCCATATACAGGTCTTTCTATCTTGTCCTATGATGTCAAGTATGTACCTTGCCATGTCTGTTTGAGCCACTTGTAGCTTTTATATTGATTGTGAGATTAGTGCCCATGTTTTGCTAGTATAGGTTAGAACAGGTAGCACACACTAATCAAAAACTTTTCTCTTTAGGCATAGGAGGTGGTTCTTGAAAATTACGTTTAACTTGCCAAATGCCTGCCAATCACATTTAACACACCGTTCAATTTCCTTTTTTATATCACCTTCCATTGGGGATCCATTGGCCAAGGTATATGTAGTGGTCTACTACATCTAAATTCACATATATTAGCCAATCCATAATATTTTTCCCACCTCCGTTGAACACCTTTATGCTATAATTTATTTACTTAAACAAATGTATATGGCCACCCAACTCACTCTCAATGAGTCTGTGTGGCTTACAACAATCAAAACAAAATATAAAAACCACAGCACTGCCCTGCCCTGGCAACAACAAACAAGCATTTGATGGGCTATATCCTGTTCTGGAGTCCCCAGGTTTGTTGGCAAAACCAGGTCTTCGGGGCCTTGTGAAAAATTGTCAGAGTGGGGGCCAATCTTACCTCCGTGTGGATGATATTCCACAGAGAGAGAGCCACCATAGAAAAGGCCCTTTTTGGTCCTGCTAAATGGACTTCCTTAGGAGAGTGGACCAATAGCATTCCCTGCTTCCCCACTCTGTTGGGTAAAGTAGATGTAACTTGGAAAAGATGCTCTTTCAAATAACCTAGTTCCAAGCCATGTAGGGCTTTGAAGGTGACAACTAGCACTGGAATTGGACCCGGAAGCAACTCAGCAATGCAGCTCCCCCAGGAGAGCACATCTAGGCCTATATAAAAGCATGCATATAAGACGTGTGTTATGTGCATATCTAGACCTATATAAAAGCATGCAAGCTGCTGCATTTTGAACCAATCGAAGCTTACAGATATTTTAAGGGTAGCCCTAGACGAGGTAACTAGGGTGTGGATGCCTCTGTGAATAGGGATTGTTGGTCCAGGAAACAGCATAGCTGGCACACAACTTGCAGTTGCTCAAAAGTCCTCTTGGCCATGACTGCCACCTTTCCTTGAACAGGAATTGTGAGTCCAGGACAACTCCCAGATTACATATCCAGTCTGCCTGGGGCAGTGCCACTCCATCCAGATGAAAGGTGGCAATTCTCCATAGATCAAAGAACTTCAAACCCAAAGCCATTCCATCCTATCGGTTCAGTTTCAGCCAGTTGTTCCCCATGCAGCCCTTAATAATCTTCAAGCACTGTACTGTCTCACTTCTTTCTGATAAATTTGATTTTACCCTTACACTTAAAAAGGTTAGACTTTTCCCATTTGATATGCAGAGGGGAACATCTGCAATTATAGGGGAACATCGTAATATCACTCTGAATTATACGTAGAGTTGCAGACTATGTATCATGGATTATAAATTATGTATCCCAGTCATCATGAACAATGGCCATAGATATTTCAAAATTCCTGCATGTTATGCTTATGGAAATGAGAAATCCTACACCAATTCAACCATCATAATTTCTCTTGATCTGAAAATTATTTTGAAAAGAGGCTTTTAAATTACTGCACATTTCTTATTTTCAAGATCTATGTATACATTGAAGATGTGCAAAACTACTGTGGTCCTAACATGGAAATAAGAAGCTAAGTACAGCCTTGTCCCAAGTGTGTATATATTGTCAGTTCTTTTAATAATCCAACATGAAATACTTGAGAGCAGAGCTATTTACTTAGATGTCTGAGTACAGCTTAATGGGCTTTTTTTAATGTTCTATTTTAGTTGCCTCTTTCAGGTGACAAAATAATATTTTTTACCAGGAACAAGGAAATGTTTAGATTTTTACAATCTGCAAGATTTCAGGATTTTTTCAATTTGTATAATCATTATCCTTTTGTTCCTAGTCCCTTTAACGGCCATATTCATATTAAGAATTTTTTAATAAACTAACATGATTGTTCCCTTACCTGCCTCCTTGTAATCGAGCATAATAATAATATTATACTATTGATATATATATATATTTTTCTAATGGGTCAACATGATATCCTGCACTTCTTGTAAAATTAGGAATGCCAGTTACATAATACAAAAGCATAAATTGGAATTTAACTTCTTTGTCACTAGGTGGTAGCATTGTTTCAGGTAAACTGAAAGCCTGTCAGGAATTTTAACAATTTTCAAAAAATCCATTGCTGAGAGAAATTTAATTTGTTATTGCTTTAATTTGAGCAGCAAATTTAATTTCTTCTTAGCTAATAATGGATTGGAACTCTAAAATCAAGTGATAGTGTGAAGCTAGTTAAAAATTAGTTCTCTTCTGTAAATAAAAGACATTAATTATTCCTTACAATCCAGGCTGAACACATTTATTTCTTTATGGACATTTAGTCATTTGTGAGAAAAATCAGTTGAAGGGCAAATCACATTCTGAAGCAGTGGCAGCAGTAATAAAAAGTGGATGCCACACTTCTCATATTAAGAAGGCAAGAGAAGATATCTGGGTTTTTTGCCTGGCACCTAGTATTCACAGAGAATACTATTGTTCAAAAGGATGCTTACTTGGGAGAAGACCCTCAGATACAACTTATAGCTAGATTAGCATTGTTATTACCAACACCAACTCCCCAAAAATAAAAAGGAAATCATGTGCCTATAGAATGCAGTAAATAAATGCAGTAAATAAAAATCAAGGCTGATATGTCCCTGCTCCAGGGTTTTAATTTCTGCCTTTCTGATGCAATAGGAACTTGGGTTTTCCCTTGATTTTACTGGGGGCACTTCAACTATGTTGCCATAGCAGTTCTCTTTAGCCTGCTTCCTACCTTGCCAGCTTGTTTCCTTTAAGAAATAGCATAAAGGGCAGGAATAGACCTGTAACATCAGGACTAACAATCTGCTAGATCCCAAGGGATAAATTTATTTGCAGTTGGAGGCAAGGACCGCAATAGAATACACACCAAAACAAGCATCAAGAAACAGTAATCAAAAGCTAACATAACTAACTCTCCCCTCCCAAAATAAATGTAATGCTCTGCCATAAATATTTACACTTGGATTGAGGGAATGGAGAGCACATAAGAAGAAATAACATAGTGTATTTTTATTGCTTAATAGGCAATTGGAAACCCATTTGACAGTCTGAAATTGACAAGATTTCAAAATGCTGTTTCTTCCCCTTTCTGATATATTCATAAATTTAAAAAATATATACACCTTCCTTATTAATGTCCAGTCACACTCTGAGGAAAGCACTAGCAAAGTTAGCACTGAAAATATTCATTTGGAGCCTATGGCACAATAAATAAAGCTTAGCATCAGTTGAGAATCCCACTTAAGCAATGTTTGCTAACAGCTCATATAGTAATTATCTTAAAAAGATTTCTAATAAAAATAGAAAGTAAATGATCTTTAAAAAGTATTGCTTGCAACAGTGCACAACAACACTAACAACCATAACATAAAGGACACTTCTAATAAAGAGGAGAAAAGAAACTATATTGACAAAAAAATAGAGTTAGAAGAATGTCACTCCTCTCTCGTAACATTAAACCCAGTGGTCAGTAATTTGTATCACAGTACCACATCACTGTGTTAGTGTCCTAGCAAATTGAACTTAACTCCAGTAAAAATTTCACTAGACAGAAAAGACATAAATAAATCTTCGAGAAGCCTGTTGAGGTAATCAGCTAGCTGTTGATCTGAGAAAATGGTTTGGCATGCAAACCTCTTGCTCCAGAAAAGGAATCTTCTTAACTTTGGACAATAATTTATTTCAAAAATGCTCCTGCATATGAAAGTGTTTTGGCCACCTTCTTTATTACTTCTATAAGTTTTTAAAGGTCAACTATCACCACAGTTCCTTCTAGGTAGATCATATAAGATGTAGGCTTCCCAATGGAGAGTCTTTAACTTTGCAGATAAGTCATGCTCAAACTTGGGGTGTCAAACTTGTTCCATACCACTTGGCATGACATAAGTAGTAAATGTGAGAAGATCACCTTATGTAGCATACATTCTAAGTCATTTGGGAGATATGCATGCAGAGAGAGACTGCTATCTATCTTAAGAATGTATTCCAGACTTTAGAGAAGATTCGGGAGCTAGCAGAACCTTTAAAACCCTACTTGTGATAAAGAGAGAAGAGCTTTGTTGTTAAATAAAGCAGCAAGAAATTTAAATGATGTTTTAATGAGGGATTCTAAAATTTTAACCTATATAGGACTTGCATAAGTCCATTGATGCTGAAACTATAAAAGATGAGCAAGGATAAAATTCTTGATAAAAACTTTTATCTGGAGATTACAAATGTGAGACCCCTATTGGCATCACATTTAACTTGCACTGAGTATACCTGCTGCATACCACTCTGGAGAGTTCCCTGTTTTTACTGTGTTATGAATGGTTTAACCCAAAATAAACCAATGATTGTTGGGGTTAAACCTTATCCTGCTGCTCTATTGATTAATTATGGTGTCATGCATTTCCTCTATTGGGTCAGTAAACTACTGGGTGAACACAAATACAGGGAATGTTGTAGAATACTGGGGAATTTTGAAATTTTGAGCAATAATGGGCTTGTCAATGTATTTCTTGATCCTCATCAAGCTTCAAGCCTTACCTAATTTTATTTCATTTTTTAGATTATTTTAATTTTAAAAGATAAATTGGAAATTAGTATGCAGTTAAGTAAAGGAAATTTTGCTTTGTTAAATTAAACCAACAGTGCCTCTGGATTCTACATAAACCCAAAGAGCATTGCTAGAAAATTAAATTGGTATAACTGCAGCCAAGGACTTTGTTATATGGTATGTGGGTGTTTTGTGATCTGCAATGACAATCTTTTAGTCAGAATGTCCATAAAATACACACAAAATTCTAGATGTGTCCACAAGTCAAAAATGGTTGAGATGGCTGCTACAAAAATATCCTTCATTTGTCAAAACCAAGAAGGACAAATGAAAAAAAACTGAATTACATATCCTATAGATAACTGTTTGCATATTATAAGTAAATCATTCCTGTCTGCTAAATCAAAAACTTGTTCAGAAAATATTTCTACAGCTAACTTCTTTAATAAACAGCTTAGATTTTTCTTGCTAAGTTTTTACAGTTATAGACTTCACACATACATAAAATATTCATGCAAGAGGCAGTAATTGTTTCCATCTTTCTCTTAAATAAATGTTAGATACTGCAAATGAGTTGGATATAGCCAAAATGTTTTATTGTACTTATTTAAAAGGGAGAATTGAACTATGAGCAACCTTACTATTTCTGTTGTTGTAATTGTGTATTTTTTTTGATAATTTAAATCAATTTAAGTTTTAGCTAAAGGTAAGAAAATTATCAAAATAGTAGCATTAGCAATAGCAGTTAGTTTATGCATCACTTCACAGTGTTTTACAGCCCTTTGTAAGCAGTTTACAGTCACCATATTGCCCCCAACAATCTGAGTGCTCATTTTACTGACCTCAGAAAGATGGCAAGTTGAGTCAACCTTGAACTGGTGAGACTCGAACTGCCAAACTGCTAGTAGCCAGCAGTCAGCAGAAGTAGCCTGCAGTACTGCATTCTAACCACTGTGCCACCATAGCTCATCCCTCTACCATAATATACTGTATGTCTGATTCTAAAAACACTGTTTTTTAATATGCTAAATATTGTCAATCAAATAATTCATTTTTTCCATTGTTTGGACAATCCCATTGTGATCACCTAGTGCTCTAATAATGATGGGGAAGGCATTTGCCAGTTTATTTCATAATCTTTTTTATTTCAGTTGGTAATCCTGGTATTTTAAAATCTTTTCCAGTTATTTCTCAGCTACTCTATTATAGTTGCCAAATGTATGAGTTAAACTTGCTGTCCTTCAACTTTGGTGATGTCCAGGATGTAATGTCTAGATTTTGATCTGTCTGAATTTGGAAACCTTATAATACATTGTTGTAAGCCAATCTTAGTCTGCTTGTAACAAGATGAGCAGCAATATTTAATAATAAATATTTATTTTACTTTTAAATCAGTAACAAAAAAAGAGAAAAAGGAACAAAACACAAAGATAATTGTGACGGATACATTCTCAAAGGAAAAATGCATAAAAAAGTGTTTTTTTAAAAAAATGCAAAAAATACAACAGAAAAAACTATTAGAAAATTTACTTCTGGTATTTAATAAGTAAGCATGGTGCTGTAGTGCCAGATTCAGAAAACCAAATCCTCCCTCATGAACTGTTTTGTTTGGGAATTACAATTCCAAAAGTTTGCTTATTTCCTGAATAATGGACATTGACTTTGAAGTCAAAGGAAGAAAGGAGTTACTGCTTGTAGTTTGTCAGAATAACAAGTTGAATGGGACCTTGGAGTTCTTCTAATACAATCCCCTGCTCAGGCAGGCAACCGCATATCATTCCAGACAAATAAATGTCCAACCCTTTCGTGAAAGTCTCCATTGATGGAGCAGCCCATCATTTCTGAAGGCAAGTTGTTCCACTGGTTTATTGTTCTCACTGTCAGGATTTTTTTCCTTAGTTGTACATTACATTTAAATTACATTTCCTGTAATGATAGTCTCAGAATCAAAGAACCCCATAGAAATTTTCTAAACAAAGGATCTATTTTCTGAAAATACTTTCCAGATACAGTGGAACCTTGGGTTGTGACTGTAATCCATTCCAGAACTACGGTCGCAACCTGATTTGGTTGTGACAGGAACCACAACTGCGCATGCACAAACAAACAAACCCAAAAAAAATTGGCGCCAAAGGGGAAATTGCCAGAACAGGGGAAATAGCTGTGGCGATTTTCGTGTTTGCTTGGTCACCACCCAAAGATCTGTTCACAAGAAGAAGCAAAACAGAAGCAAAAATTGTGGTTGTCATCCGATTTGGTCATGAACAGAAGCGTTCACTACCCAAGGTTCCACTGTATATAAATGAGAATTGCTTATAGCATATAAATTATTCTGGGAATATTCATTTTGAGAGCACTCATCTTTCCTCAAAGGATGACATTTAATGATTCCCATCTACCCATTTCTGAAGAAATCTCTCTATGTTTTATTTATATTACATTTTGCTAGCTGAGTTATATCCTTTGGCATAGACATAACTATATGTCAAATCCAATCTAAAAACAGCGCAGCAAAATCCAGTTGCATTCAATTCTTTATTTGCTTATACCTGTTAGACAAAATCTTGACAAACTAAAGCTATACCATTCTAAGCTATTAGATTTGTCCTGAGATTCTAGGGTGTGGCTACCCTGTATCTCTCCCTACCACCACTGCCACCCAGGACAGTACAGTCTCATAATCCACATCAATTTTTGGAAAAGCTCTGTAATGTCAAAACTCTCCTCCACTGCTTCTTCAGGTGCACATTCCATCACACTAAATATTTAATAGATTTGGTACAAATATGGTATTTATATTCCTTAAATGGATGGGTAACCTAATTTTAGACATCCATGTCTAATTCTAATGATGAAGGGAAAAATAAGAGAAAATATGCTGTTAACTTTTTTTTAGGTGTGGGTAACTAGTGTTTGAAATCTAAATACACGATAACCATAGCATTCCCTTGATACACTTATCTAACATCAAAAAAGGCAATAAGATTTGCCTGGTACACCTGTTTTTAACCATTCCAAACTAGCTTCTAATAAATACTGCTTTTTTCTAAGCCACTACTTGATCATCTTTTCTAGGATTTTACTACGTACTGATACTGATTAGTCTGAGGTTTCCTAGGATTTCCAAGATGACATTAGAAGCATTACACATAAAAGTATGTACAGAAGTATAGCTACCACAGGAACAGGTTTCAATAGTAATGAGCAAACTTCTTTAGGAAAAATACTGTTATAAACACTTGTCCTATTCTGTTCTATGAGAGTTATTTCCAAGGAAACACACATGGCATTAGACTTTCTATTTAAGTATTTTTTCCTGACAATATATTTGCATGATTTTTGTAATGACAGAAAACATATTAATATAAAAGATAAACATTGCACTAGGTATTATGAATACATCTTGTATCTTGAATAAATAATTCTATACCTATCTAAGCTATTTTTTATTCCAACTTTCAGATTTGGTGGCATTCCTTTCTGACATTTTAGGTTTAGCAGAAGGTTAATTAGACTCAATTTTAGCACTGCTGAGAGGCTTTTGGGTATATAGAGCAGACCAGGTTTTAAATGGCTGCATTTTTTAAAACCCCAGGAGATGCCAGCATGAAACCTGTGACAGATTGAAACTACAATTTCTTCTTTGCAAATGTACTGAGCAGAACAGAATTTAGTCCCCTGGTATATGGTCTAATTAGACAAAGTTGTGTTAATGAAGTGTTCCTGAAGGGAATAATGAAGAATATGACTTTGCAAGTGTGAATTTGTTTTAACATTGCAGCTCAAGGGGAAAATAGAAATGTTAATATCCAGATGTCTATAACCAACAGGGATCAAAGATTTTCATGCTGCATACAAAATGTTGGCCATAATGGTTTCTACTGTTTAGCTGGTACATGTATACTTGCCTACTCACAGAATACATATCAAATAGTATTCTGCTTTAACATGCTAATTTATAGTTTTCTATGAACATTTTGAGCTTTTATCACAAAGACAGAAAGCTCATAAATCAAAGAATTCTCTTGTGACACAAATTGCGATAATATATACTGTTAAATGCAGTAGGGAAAAGTTCATTTTATCAACTTTTTCTAGAACAGAAAAAGAATTATTGAAAAAAATATGGCTATGCTCTGCTACATATCTAAAGCCAAAAAGATGTTCAGAGAGGGTATGAGCAAGAAGCTTTATCTTTCCCTGAGCTTGCACAGTAACTATTGACCCTAGGCAAATAGATATGTGCTTAAAATTAATGCCAGTAGAAAAAATCTGGATATGCTGCTAGTGCTTTCATAATTAAAATACTGTACTACAACAATTCAAACATTTTTCCATTAAAATAATATGAAAGAATAAACTAAAATAAAGCAACGTTTCATTTAAAAGATAATTGAATAGTCACCTTGTTTTGAAAACATTCTTACTCTGCAAATGTCAGGCTACCTGTCCTACCTATCAGTGGTGGGATTCAAATAATTTTACAACCAGTTTGCTCAGGGTCAGGTTGGCTGTTGTGGGAGGCATGGCCTATACCTGTCCTCCAGCATTTAATTTATCCCCCACCCCCTGCTATCAAAGTGGATCCTGTGCTGCAAATGGGAAATGGAGTGGCCGGCACGAGGAAAAGACAAGTTGCAAAGAGAAGAAAGAGGGAAAGTGACATTCTCCTTCCCTCGCACCAGCCACTCCATTGCCCATTTCTCCATTGCAGTGCAGCGCCCAGGAGCCACTTTGATAGCAATCTCTTATCAAGAGATTGTTTTCTATTCTAAAAAAATTGCATTAGTGCAAATCATGATTACAATTTCATATCAGAATGGAGATACTGTGCACCAATTAGATGTTGAGCAAAAACTGAAAATGTAAGATGGTTGCAAGAGCTGATATTAGGAATAAAGACCTAAAATTACAACTTGTTTTATACTGTGGCCAACTACAGACTTGTGGAAAGCTCAAAAGCACCTTGTGGAATTCTGGTGGAATTATTACAATCAGATATTCCTCACCTATCATTTTAAATACCTCAATGTGACTACTTTTGTTAAGCAGCTTCACTATTTCATTTGAAGTGTAGGAAGTTAGCACCCATCCATCTCCTAGAAAATTGAAATATCCTAGGAAATATTAAAAAGGCAGAATATTTCCCCTAAAAAGAGTAGAAACTGAGAAGCAAAAACTCACCTCAGAAGCAGAAGCTCACCCACACCTTTGTTAATGGGTGGGCCATTAAGGCCTGGGCCAGAATACTTTATATAACAAAGATCTCCAGGTAAAACTATAGCAATTGCCGAAAGCCCTTTCAGTGCATCATCCAGCAAGGCTCAACCAATCCTGGAACTCAGGACAGCCTACAGAGTTGCCTCTGCATGGCTCCATGGGAGCCTGACAACCAATCAGAATACAAGCTCCAATTCAAATCCCAACAAAGGTTATTCAACCCAGGCACTCTCAGCACCTCAGCCCTTTTTTCTTGATCTCTTCCTTCACCTTGAAGCATGTGATCATCCTTCCTTTCACTCTGGAGCTCTAGGCCATATGGTCCTGTCCATCATTAAACCTTCCAAACAGCCTCCATGTTTCCAGTGTCTTTTTCCCCACTTGGAACTGAACCCAGAAGGATTTTTCTTCCAACAGAGGTATTGTCACAATTAGATTCTTGGAATTTCTGTGTTGTGAACAGCTGATTACCATTTTTAAAATTCTGCATGCCAGCTTAAAATCACTTAACTATGACAAACTGTTTTTCAGACAGACCTCCTAAAATTCTCTTTGAATTTGCTTGTGTTTTTTATGGTTTGCCATAAAAATTAAGTCTCAATAGCATTACAAGACATATTTTCTAATGCAACCATTGCAGCATGAACACCCAAATGTGATGTTAGCTATATTTCAGTCCTTGTATAATACTAATTCTGATCAGAGTTTATTAAAATTCAGACACTATTTTTCTAAAAGATGAGTATCCCTAAGCTAAATTGATTTTAGTCCATGGACACACAATTAACAGCTCAGCTTGCCATTTAGATATGTGTATATTGTTTAGAGGTGCTTGTGAAATGGTATCCATTTGATTTGTAACTGATCTTGACAAAATAAGCTTCCATTCATATTAGCATTTAAATGTGAAGTTTCATTTCATTACTAAGTAAGGTATATGACTTCTTCATAAATGTGGAATTCTTATTTAGCCTTTTAGTGATATATAATAAAGGTTTTATTAGCACTTCTTTAAAATTTGTTTTTGACTTTATTGTTTTTTTTTACAAAAATTTCATTCAATTTTTTTTCTTTCTCTAATATGTGAAAATTGACTTTATTGTTGAAGGCGATAGCAAGTATTAGTATTTGTACTTTGATAACAAGACTTTAATTCATTCTGCAATTCTGAGAAGACTCTTCTTCTGAAATAGCTGCAAGCATAGAATTCTCTTATGATTTCTTTCTATTGGATTAAATTTAAGCATGGAAAACCAGAGAGACTACATACTATTTGAGACATGATTGTGCAGCAATAACAGAACTTTTACACATAATACTCACATACTCCACATATGAGCTTTTTCATTGGGTGGGGGAATGCTAAATTTCAGAATTAGCATTCTCCCACCAATTTCAGAATGGGAATTTCAATAAATGTTTATTTGAGACCATTAAAAGGCTGACAATAATTTTCCATCTCTGAACAAAATAACATGTTCCAAAATGCTGAAGAAATTGATGAGAGAGCACTAATACTGAAAAGTTTCCATGCAGGAGGTATCAATAAAAGCATTTATTTTATGTTAAATATCCAGATCTTTGATGTACCTTATTGAAAGGCTATAATTAAATGAAATGGTATAGGGCTTGAGCAGGGGGTTGGACTAGAAGACCTCCAAGGTCCCTTCCAACTCTATTCTGAATGATTGATTGAAATATAATTATTTTGGAAATTTAGAAAAAATTGAATCTCTTGATGCACATATTGAATGCATCTTTTCAACATACATTCTTGAAAAAACGTAATAGAGCTACTTAATAAGAAAGATGTTGAACAAAACACATCAATAAACACTTAAATTAACCAGAAGTCCCACTCTGATTACACAGTTGCTCAAACTTTCAGGAGACACTTTAACAGTGAATTAGGCTAATATGTGACCAGTTTATTCATTACAGGATAAATGGATTCCAACCAAGTCTTAGTTACATTATATAGTTAGAGAAATAGCTTGTCACTTTTCACTGATAATGTTTGAAGCCTTGAAATAAAACATACTTATTTGGTCATAGAGATGCTCACGTTCAAGATAGTCTGGTAATTATATTGTCTCGACAATGGGGGAATGTTTTAGCTTGTATAGTAAGAGTGTCAATGGTCTAACTATGAGTTATACAACAAAAAATAGAATTTTGAATATATTGAACTCAGTTACATACATACATAGAAAACGATTGTTTGGGTCTAGGACATTTTGTTGGAGATAGGACATTGCTTCTTTAAAATGTGTTTTACAACATACTATGTTTGCTAAATTTTTGAGAAAGTAGTGGATCATATAAACATAACTCTGCAACAAAAACTAAAGTTTTCAGAAAACAACAATCATTTGAATTACGTATCTAATGCTTGGAATTTGACAACACAACTTTTAAGATACAGCTGGAAAAGATTTTGGTAGGTGCCTTTCCAGTAGGCTCTAGGATGAGCAAAGGATAACATGCATCGCTGCCTTTGAGAAATAGCTAGTGGTCGCAGTGCTTCTAGGATCCTAGGGAAACCTGGTCATGTTGACTAACCTTCAGACTTGGCTTTTGATTCGCATATAATAGTTCTGAGGACTGTGTGATATAATTGTGCTTTTGCCATTCCCAATCTTTATCTCTAGCCCAGCAAAGGGCATGTTTTACACACCAGGCAGCATAGAGCAATTATTTTTTCTGACAGCCAAAGTCTGTTTGCTCAACCAAACAACTGATAGTTGACATTTGTTGCTAATAGCAGTGGTTAAATGGCAATCTGGAAAGGGTCACTGGAAAGAAGGAAAAAAGGAAAGTGGATTTCCTGCTCTCTCCTTCCAGAGATTCTGCTCAGCTGGCTTTCTGCTTCCATGGATAAAGGAATGAAAGTCTGGGGAGGACAATGATCAAATTGATTGACTGGCCAATATAGGAACCAGATAAAGCTTACCACCTATGTGCTAATGAAACTGCATAAAGAAAGTGGGGCAATCTTGAAATTGTTATGACTGACATGAGCTCATGCATATCAAAAGCAAATGTCAGAGTTTTTCACTATACCAAGTTCATTTTACTCAGCACTTCCTCAGAACTATCGATTCTGAATTATAGTGATGGGAAGTGAATGATGAAAAGAGCATTTTGCAATTCATCAATTTTATATCAATATATGTTAAGGGGGCAGTGAAAAAAAATGAAAACAACAGGTTTTCCTGAACTCCTTAAGTATATTTAAATAGAAGTTTATATGTTTAAATGTTTAAACATATAAACTTGTTTAAATATACTTAAGTTTAAATGTTTATACTAATCCATTCCCTATTTAATTCTTGAACTCTTTCCACCATTTTTAGTGTTCTGAAGATTTCCTTAGTACTATTAACCATGAAATTAAATCTGTTTGCTTTAAATGCCTTACTTTCTCCCTATTTCCAGTTCAGTATAATACTTGGATAAGTATTTGCAGAACACATTGCTTTATTTGAGATGACTTTACTAAAACCCTAGTAGTGTACTAATAAATTGCAGTTATTTCAACTGACCAATTTGGGGAGGGATGCCAACGGTATTATTTATCTAACAATATAGCCTAAGGCTTCTTCTGCTCAGTTTCATAAAAGCTTCTCCATTACCCCTCAAGGATAACAGGTAAAACAGCATTCAAGAATTTCTGCTGGAAAAAAAATATCATTGATATTTTAGACATATTCAATCATGAAAGCCCTTACGCATATAATTACAATGTCAAGCAAGTGTGGATAGTTTGAAATAAGTTGAAAAGATTCAAAGGAATTGGACAGCTGCTACAGCCAATCATTGTCAACATTTGCATAAAATGAATCTATTCACTAATGTCAAATTGTCCACTACAGTAAAGGTAATGTTGCCCTTGAATTGAGTTCATTGCTAGGGGATTACATGGAGACTACATTTATGCAATTTTATTTGCATGAACATTTACAAGAAGTTATTTCCTACTGCCTGCTTTTAGAAGATATGTTTGACTCTTCAAATTAATCTACAGCCCTGTTATTATTTAGTGACCTCCTACCCAAATAAGACTAGCCAGACTTTTCTTAACTTTTGAATCAGGTTTGGCCAAAAATTGCCACCCACCTTTATTTCTTTCTCCCTGATAGAAGGAAAAGGAAGAAATAACAGTTGTGCTTAATATATTCCTGGATACTGACAAATTCTAGGGGCCAAGATAACAATGGCAGAAAGAGAAAGTAGGGGGTGGAGTGGGGGAAATTGAGCAGGAGGAACAATAAAAAAGCAAATAAGCAAACAAATAAGCAAAGAACAAAAGTGTACCTATCCATGCCCTTAGAGATAAAATCAAACACAGAAGGATGTTGTTGAATTTGCTGTTTTTTTTACCAGAGAATTGCCCCCATCCTCTCTGTAAAAATCTGAGACAATTAAATCTAAAAATCACGGACACCACATTTTTCATATTGCCATTCATAAAAAAAACAGAATTGAGGATATAGCTATTAATGAATTCTCATAATTTTTACACCCCCTCCCCAATAAATAAATCAGCCATTTATTTATTTCCTTCTGGACCTTAATAATTTTGATAGTTTACACACACAGATAGAAAAGATATAAAATAAATTATTCAGTATTATTTCACAATCTCAGAACAGCAACTACAAAAATAATGCAATAAAAAAAATCTTAAATTGTTCTCCCCAATATGCTAAAATAGACATTCATAAGGCTGTTTCAAAGGTCAATATATTAAATAGATGGACCGTTATGGTTAAAATATTTACAAGAATGTATAGACTAAACTCACTTTATTGTTAGATAATTGAAGTATCAGTTCAAGAGTAGTGTTGTCTAAAAATATCCTCCATAGCCAAAGCTACCAAAAGCAAGTTATTTCATGCCCAGGTCAGCTCTACTATTTGCATTGAACTTGAGATTTGAGACATTTGTGAGCACAGACAGTTTAACTTTGTTAGGTATAACATTGGTCACCTAACTAGTTTGGGTAAGATAATATATATATAAGCTATGATTGTTAGTTTAAAGTGTGTGTTACTTTAAATGCAAAGCATGTAATTTTGGGTGTGGTGTAAAAACACCATAAGAGGGAGCAAGAGATGCTGACGAGAAGCTGACTATTCCCTGACGCTTTGCTGGCAATTACTGGAGTTGCAGACGGAAGAGAGGAGTTTCTGAGTTTGTGCATATCTCTCTCTACTGCGAAGAGATAAATCACCGGACTGTTATTTTGTAAGTGTACTGACCTCTCATTTTCAACATTGGAATTTGCAAATGAATAATCCCTGGACGGACTGAACTAAGTGTATGATATATGGACTGTTTTTGACTATGCTTAAACTCTTGCTGGAATAAAACTACTTTAATTGGCACTGTGTATGGTTTACTGAGTGTAAGCTACACAACACTTATCTCACATATTTTGCCTGCCTGCCTGCCTGCCCTGCAGATCTTGCTAGGGTATATCCCTAACAAACTTTACTTACTTTCTGGTTGGGTGATGGAATCAAATGATTATACAATTGAAAGATATTACTTAGCATCTCTTACATCCAAACCTGAATTTTTGTTATTGCTAGTAAAAAAAGAAAAGAAACATACTATTTCATCCTTCTAGATCAGAGGGTCAAACTCACGTCATCACGTGATGCATCATGACTTTTTTCCCCTTTGCAAAATGGGGCATGGGCATGGCCAGCATGTGACACATCCAACCCTTGGGCTGTGAGTTTGACAGCCCTGTTCTAGATATAGGAACATATTCTGTTCAAAAACAGCACATATAACACCAGATTCTATCCAAGATGTAGGTTGGCCCATTTTTGACTGTAGATTTTTATATTTTAATTATTAATGTTTCTCATTTTGTATGCTTCCATATATCTGTGTACAATTGCAGGGAAATATAAATGTGACATATAAACGTAAATAAAGTATATCTATAAGGAAATGGAGAGTGGGAGTGAATGTGCCAGATTGCCCATTAATTGTAATATTACTATTATATAGTATCAATCAAGTAAAATAGTATCAAATATAAATAGCAATCTACTATTTTTCTTTCTACAAACTGCGTATAGTACAATGCTAAAGTTTCTTTGGATGCTAATTTTTAGGAAGCAGTATTATCGTTTGCCACAAGATGGGGTACATACATTTGTGAAACTGTCAAGGAACCACAGATATATGATAATTTTAGTGTTAGAAATACGATAGTTATAGTTCTATGTAGCTTTCCTCAATCTGATTGCATCACATTATATCACTTTCTATCACACTATTAAGTTAAATGGGGTAATACATTTGGTTAGCTGAAGGGAACATTTTCTTGAGGGTATTGCATTCTCTATTAAAGGCTTAATTTGTCATTTTGATTCATTTTGTCATTGTCACTGGAGAGGGCGTGATGGTTAAATATGATAGATGATTAAGTTTGTCATCTGGAGATATGATGGCCTGGATTTGAGACCTGAGCTCCACGCAATGGGGTGAGTTCCCATTACTTGCCTCAGCTCCTGCACATATAGCTGTTCGAAAACATGCAAATGCAAGTAGATTAATAGGTATCACTTTGGAGGGAAGGCAACAGCATTCTATGTATCTTTAACATATAGCCATGCTGCCACACATGACCACAGAAATTGTCTTTGGACCACACTGGTTCCCTCAGGAAAGAAACAGAGATGAACACTGTGCCCTAAATTTGGACACAACTGACAGAGAAACCTTTACCTTTTTATTATAACTGGAGACCCAGATGACATCAACTACTATATTAAAACTTTTATCAGTTCTGCTCCTTTTGAAAATGGTTCAGAAATTTTTACTTAATCCAAAGTAGTGTTTTATTTAGTCCCTAGGTTAATTCAAAGGGCTAATTCTGGATCAAACACTGATCCTGAAGCAAAATAGTGAAATAAATTTAACTATTTTATTTTATTTTATTAAGTGATAAATCTCAATCCATTTGTTTAGTTCAAATACTGTACTATCATACAGATTCAAGGCCCCATTACCTCTATATTGGGAAACTCCCCCCATAACGTTCTTAGAAGTGTAAATGAAGTTATTAATTATGCCTTGCTTTAACTTTAAAGCTGTTTTACAATTCAGTACTATTGCAATAAAGAGACTTGTTTGCAATCCAGAACTATTGCATTTAAAGAGACTTGTTTGCAAATAATGGACATCAGATTCACACAGTTACAGAAAGAACTATTTTTTTCTAAGTGGATTTTAAAATTTCAGATTTTAAAATGATGTGTAGATATCAATGCCATTTAAGCAATTAAATATATGGTAAACATGTTAGTGATTTAATGCATATCTGCATTTCAGAATCAGTACATATCTAGAGTAATCAGTTCATAAGTCATGTATGTTTTCAAACTGTAGCTGATCTAATAGCCTTATTCAAACTAATTCTCAGGCAATATGGAGTCCCTTGGTGATGACAGCTAGTCCAGCTGTTGTAACTTAGAATCTGTACTCAATGCCAATCCTAATGATGCAGCCAACAAACATCCAGTGAATCTGATGTTTATAACTATCTGCCCGCCCATGTGCTAGTGCTCAAAGGAACATGTTGCCAGGATTTTAGAAAAAGAACAACTTTGCATTAGAAAATAGATGATGGCTTAGTATTTCTAGATTGAGTCTCTTTTCTCCATATTGTTTGCTAAAGGCAGGGTGACCCATTGGAAAAGAATTTCCTGGCAGCTAATGCTGGAATCAGCATCCAAGGCAAATGCAGCCATTTCAAATGGTCAATAATATCTGCCAGGAAATAACTGGCCTTGAGGTCAAAGTTGTTGAGGACCAATATATTTCACAAGACAATCCTATATATCTCTATCAAAGATGGATCCCGTAAAATTTCAGTGGGATATTCTTAGCAAAGTGGATATAGCATAATCTTGTATCTACATTTCTGAAAATAAGCTCCCTTGGTCTCAGTTAGAATCAACTCTAAGTAGATATGTATGGAATGTTCTGCAAACTTTCTCAACTAATGGATAAGCCAGGATTAAATCCTGCTGGTTACTTCAAAGTTAAAAAAGAATGAAATGTTGGAAATATGGGTATCATATATTGGAATGCTTGCTTTGTAATTAAGACAAATACATTGTTCATATCTGTAGAGCACTAGTGTAGTGCATAGTGCATTTTAGATTGCTGGACCTGAATATGCTCACAACTTTAGAATGGAAACTTGAAGTAAAAGATATCCTAATTATAGATTAAATATTCTCATATACAACCAGGGAAATTGGCATGATGAGAATACTGTAAAACTCAAAAACATAGCCAAATGCAATACAATATTCTTCTTCTAGTTTCTTGGTTCAGTGAAGATAAGTGAACAGTATTTTAATATCATTGAATCATTTTTCTAATTAATACAACACACTAAGCTAACATCTAGTTTAGTGAATATAATAAATTTGTCCATTTGTTTTGATAAGCCCGGTTTTCTTAACTTTTCTATGCCATGGATACCTTTAAGAGTCTGAAACTCACAAACCCTTTTTAAGAAAAATAATAAATAAATGTGTTGTGCATATATCTTACTTATAAAGGATTGTGCCTATTGCTTTCTGCCTTTCTTGTGACTATTTATGAGTATCAAGCAACATGTCACTGGGATTCTGGCTTGTGCAAAAGCTAGGAAAAAAATAAAATTAAAAATGTTCTCTTTCTCTGACTGGTTCTGAAACAAACAAAGCTAGCTCTCTGATCCCATGATACCAGGAACATAGAACTGTCTATGAAGTTACCAGGAGTTCAGGTTTAGCTTAATGGAGGTTTTACTTTATCATTTCTTCAGTCCCAATTTCTTCAGTCCCTTTTTTCCTAAGGAAAAATTGAGGAACTGTCTTCCTTTTTAGTATCATGAACGGAACACCAGCAAGAAAGTTGAAACATCTTTTTATCAAAGGTTTCTTTTCATTATCATTCTTCTCCCCCTTCCATTTTTGCATAGTGCAGTATGGTACAGCTGTTGAAGAGTTCCCTTTTTGGCTAACTTTCCTCAAAATGATCCCTTCCAGATGTGTTACTATTGCAACACAATTCCCCCAGTCCCATCTGGAGAGAAGGCAGCTTTGAGTCATGAAACGTATTTCATTTTGGAATGAAACCTATAGTCACAAACTGTATCTTAATATAAGGCTTATACAATATTTTACTAATCTGTTTTCAGAACAGTTGTTTACTTGATATGTATCTTCCAGGTTGGATAGAAACAATAACTGAGTTGCAAACAGAATAATACTCTTACTATTATGATCAATAATTATTTCTCCCGTAGGTAAAATAATTTTCAAGCCTTTTTTATGAGCAATTACTATAATGGAGACTTCTGCAGCAAAGGATAATACTGGGGTTTGTTTGTCAGATAGCTCTTGAAAAGCTATCTGAATATTTTTAAATTATATACTTTATGAATGTGTTTAAGTTCAATATCAGCATTAAAGAGATCTTAACCTAAAGTGGGATAGTTAGACACTGTCAGAACCCAAATTCCAACAAAGAAAAACAACCACACTCAGCATGAAAAAGCCACTAATTATGTAGCAATATACGGTATAATACTAAAAAAAACCTTATCCTGTTTTACTGTTAAGGTTTCCCACATAAAGGAGGCCACACAGGGACAAATCTGAACAATTCCAAACAAAGGTTAAATTTGTTCTTTAAATTCCACTTCAAAACATGTACATACACATACCAGGGAAAATTACGGAATCTTTAGATGTGTTTGCACAACATCCTTACTGTAAGCCAGATGATACAGCTGATAGCTTGCTGTTTTTTTCCTTTATAGAAAAATGTTGAAAGGCAGATGAATAATGGGCCACTCAAAAACAAAAGCAGAAGATGCAGGATAGAAGAAAGCTAAATGATCATCTTGGCATCGACTTATATTTAATTTTGCTTTGTATTTTAACTGTTTTAATTGTTTTTATGATTGTGCACTGTCCAAAACTACTGGTCTGAGATGGGTAGCTAAATACATTACATTACATTCTTCCCTCAGTTTCTTTTGTTCTAAATCACCTCTTTCTCATAGGACCGAAATAAAAAGAGTAAAACTGGCTGAAGTTTTGCAAATGCTCCTGTAGTTCTACTTTGTGGCTCCTTCTACTAACCAGATTTATGTCAGGAGATGGACTTGTCTATTGACTTATTTCTCATTTTGATATGAGTTTACTTGAGCTGAGGTTTCATGAATTAGATGACTGCTAGATGAGTGCTAACCATAGCTTCAAATTGTGGTTTTAAAAAAAGCTGCCTTCTCCACATGTTTTATTATAGCTTGGTTTAGTATTATGCTAAACTCTAAGCATATTTTTTCAATGGAGAAGAGGAGAAATTATTTGCACAACCTTCCCAGTATGTTTTGTAGTGACCTCTCTCTGTGGCTGCATATCCTGAGACAGGACACTGGCAAGGACCTGTCCTAATTTAAACCATTCCCAAATTCCTTCTAGCCCGGAACCTCTGTAAGGGAAAGTACTACTTTATCTTGAGCTCTTCCCCACATCTCTGCCCTTCTGGATGGCCTGCACAATGCATTTGTTGGCAGCAATGACTACGGCAGCAACGTTGGGTCTGAAGTTGAGGCTTGAGCTTTAGCAATCTCAGCCGCCACTGTCACCCCATGCTTTTACTTCAGTTGCACCATCGCCACCAGTGAGTACCACCTCAAGCTCCACACTGGGGCCAGTCACCCCAGTACCATAGCCATTGTCTGATTTGCACACTATGTTCTTGTGATACTTTGGAAAGCTTCTGAGACCTTCCAAAACCATGTGAGAAGGCTGTGTATGCCATTCTCCATATCACAGAGGCCCATCCCCAAATCATGCACATGCTTCTCAAGAAAGCCTCAGAAGCCTTTTCAGAAACAGCTTCAGGAAGAAGATCTGACCCTTGGAAAAGGTCAACCCATGAACAGGAGGCGGCAGCTGTAGCCATGAAGGCCTTTACATAAGTTTATTTTATGCACTAATGTATCCTTTGCTCAACCTGGACTTCCTTTCCATGATGAGGTCACACCTTATTCATTTCACAATTGATCTAATGGAACAAGTTCCACATGGTCTTGTCCTTAAAGATCATTTGGAAGCTACACCTGCTTCAAAATGCAATGTCACATAATATTTATGTCCATGTGGTATTGCTGTTATGTGAGCTGCATTAATTACCAGGTGGCTTTCAGGTGCAATTAAAGATGCTGATCATTATCTTTAAAGTTCTTCTTGGCATAGATCTTGCCTATTTAAGGGATTGTCAGTCAAGTTATTTCTTCTCAACCAGTGTGCTCAGGCAGAGAAGTGCACTCCAGAAGCTTCTTGGATGAGAAGAGAAAGGTCTTCAAAGAAAAACAAGAAAATCCAGTTGCCTCTTGAAAACCACCTTTGGGACAACTATGACCTGGATGACTAAGAATCCCCATACACATGAATTAAATGTTGACATCTTCTGAGTTGTGGCAGCAGTCCCTCACATTTTCCTTGTTTTGAAGTCCTTAAGTTCTAGCTCTGTTATTATTTCTGAATGTTGGGTGTGTGTGTGTGTCCTTTTTATAAATTAAATAGTTGTATGATTTACTGTAATGTATTATTAACTTAATGCATTTGATATATTGTAAGCTGCCCAGAGACTTTTTGGAGTTAGATTGCCTTAAAAATCTAATAAATAACAATAAATGGTCAATTAAGCAATAACAACAAAACCCCCTAAAATACAATAGCTTTGTAGTTTTGCTTCCAGGTTTGAAAGCAATGCATCTATAATATTGAAAGTATTTTAATGGAATGACTGTAACTAGGGGACAAATGAAGAAACAAATCCTTTCATTCTTCCCTCTTTCCTTCTGTTCTATAACTTGATGTAATATGTATATTTGCCTCATGAACCATATGTTCTCTCACAATATTGCAGTACATTCATTCCTTGTAGGAATGGAAGTAACATGGAGAGAAAGGAGGACTATAGAACAGTTTTCAGATGCAGATGGGCACATTCAAAGAATATTCAGAGATGTGTATTTTTACAGTTACTTATGAAGTGGTCAGAAACTGGCAAAATGTGGATTGACCTCATTTTATTTGTTGGTTTGTTTATTTGCTTTAAGTCTTGTCACTTCATTCTCATAGAGTATTCTGCCTTAGGATTGCAGTCAGCCTACATTGCACCATCAACCAACTTGTTCCTACTCCATCAACCAACTTGTTCCTTTTTAAAATTTTGATTGGTAAGTATAACATTCAGGGGTAGGATCCTACCGGTTTGGTCTGGTTCAGCCAAACCGGTTTCTCCAAAGATCAGCTTTGAGTGAACTGGTTCACTCCAATGATTAGCTGTTGGGCCCACCCATGCTCCCACGCAGCCACCCATGCTCTAGTCTAGTCAGTGTTTTATTTCTGGGTTTTCCAGCTCAGCTGATTTGCACAGCACAGTGAATTGCTGCATGCCAGCTGTTTTACACAAAGGGGTTGCAGCAGAAGGTGACGTGCAAATGCTGTGCATAGGCACAAAGCGCACGCTCACCAAACCGGTTGTAATTTTCAAGGCAAATGTTCCAGTTTTTAAGAATTTGTGCCTTCAGGGAATGCTACTTATACTGCTTATGACATCTTTGGTATTCCTTAGGTGCCTTAATATTTCTGTAACATTGTGGTTACATAAAGCTGTCCTCATTATTCTTTATCTCCATATTCCTATACAAATTTCATTATGAGCTTTCCATGGCCACCAGCATCTTTCATTTGAGAATAATTAAAAATCCAACCTTGTCAAAAATTTCTGGAAGGGATTACTGAGGTACAGTTTTGACCCATTAAATTGTTTCATAATTTGCTCAGTAGATAGCTCAGTGCAATTATCTAAATGAATAGAAATTGAATGAAACTAAAAATAAAATCTAATAAATCAGAACATTATTTCTGAATTTGTAGTTAATTAAGTCTTTCATAAACATCAAATGAATTTAGATTTATGGATGAATGTTATTTTGGCAGTTTGCAGCAAAATATTTTGGATGCCCTCTGCTTGTTTTTTTAAAAACTGGTCGTCTTTAATCATGAAACTCATTTATGAACTAGTTTCATTAAAAAGATATGAAATGATGAATCCAGAAAACAATAATCAGAACACACTCTAAACAAATAATGTAGGCATGGAAAGATAAACAATTGTATGTATAGAAGTGGCTAGTGATAACTTAGAAAGATATGACTTCCTTGTGGGATGACACTCATCCAATTGCCAGCTTGGAAACTAAAGAAGTAAAAAAAAATTAAACACAGTTATATAATATTATAAAACTATTGTATAAACATAATAATGGACTGATATATACTAGATTTGATCAGATAATTCTTTACCTCTTCCAATACTTGAAGGGCTATCTCAGGGAAGAAGGCTTCAATTTATTCTCCATAGCACCTAAGGGCAGAACAAGAAGTAATAGGTGAAAGCTCTTCATGGGGAGATTCGGCCTGGAAATAAAAAGGTATTTCCTGACAGTAAGAAAGATTAATCAATGGAACAGCTTGCCTTCCAGAGTTATGGGTCTTCATCACTGGAGGTTTTAAAGAAAAGATTGAACAACTTTGTCTGGGTTGGTAATAAGGAACCCTGCCTTGGGCAGGGGGGTTGAAATTGAAAAAATAAACAAATTCCTCTTTTGGGGCTGATTTTTTAATCAAGCAGAGGGGCAACCAGGGAAGCTGCTAGGTAATGGACAGACATGTAATGGAAGGGCAGAACAAACTCAAAATTCCGATGAAATTTTGAACAACTGGAGAATGCAACAGAACGATGAAAATTTATTGAAGGGATGAATATTAGCATGAATTAGAAGGCAAATTTGAGCAAAGTATTACCCAATAGTCTTAACACCTTGTTTACAGTAGAAAGACAGTGTATGCACACAATGTTGTTCTAAAAATATGAGTAGTTTCACATTTATTATTCTCCATGTCACTAATCAGTCTTCTTCTGCACACAACATATGTAATCCACACATTCCTTCCCTTTATCTGAACCAGAAGAAATACCTCCTCACCTTCTTATCACACATTTGTGTTTGGAATCTGAAAAACAGATTAGAATCTTGGGTGTTGCTCTCTTGGGTGTTACTCTCCCAGTTGGTCACATAATGTGTACATTATTTAAAGTTTGCTTTTATCTTGGATGGACAACATTCTGTATACCTTGTCTGTAGGCATGAACCAAAATTCTCATCTTCATACTAGAAACATATATGCTAATAATATATTGCTTCAGACGTGTAAGGAATGTCAAAGTTTGACATCCCTTAACTAAGCATTCTAAAGATTCTTCTTTTTGTTCTTTTGTGAACTATATTTATTACTATTAATGGGATTATTATGGTTCATTCCTTAAAAGAATCATTTTTCTAATAATATTTTTGTGTTACTGCCATGTGTATCTTCAATATATCCATGATTAAAGATTACAGATAATCAGAGTTGGAAGGGACCTTGTAGGTCATCTAGTCCAACCCCCCGCCCAAGCGGGAGACCCTACACCATTTCTGACAAATGGCAGTCCAATCTCTTCTTGAAAGTCTCAACTGATGGCGCTCCCACAACTTCTGAGGGCAAATTGTTCCATTGGTTGATTGTTCTCACTGTCAGAAAGTTTCTCCTTGTTTCCAGGTTAAATCTCTCCTTGTTCAGTTTCCATCCATTATTCCTTGTCTGTCCTACAGGCGCTTTAGAAAATAGTTTGACCCCTTCCTCTCTGTGGCAGCCCCTCAAATATTAGAAGACCGCTATCATGTCTCCCCTGGTCCTTCTCTTTACTAGACTAGCCAAGCCCATGAGATTATATTGTGGTGGAATTTAATATTTGCTTACTATCTTACAGAAGTGATAATGAAGTATTTATTTATTTGATTTTTCAATCCCTTACAAGATAATAGATATAAGTATAAACATGAGTAAGAATAAGAGGAAATAGGTACGAATAAATGGGGACAATAGGATAGGGATGGTAAGCATGATGGTGCACTTATGCACACCCCTTACAGACCTCTTAGGAATGGGGTGTGGTCAATAGTGGTTAGTTTGAGGTTAAAGGAGTGGGGGTTAGAGGATGTAAGGATATAGAGGTTAGAGGATTCCCCATCTTATATTTGTATTCAACTTTCAGGCATAAAATTGTCTTTAAAGGTTCACTTTATTCTCATAGCAAGCTTTTTTTTAAAACAATGGAATGTAAAATAGTGATCTTTTGAGCTTTTAAGTTTTCTAAACAAGAGGATTAATTCTACCTGATAGATATGACAAGGTGGACCTGGGAAATTAACATAATAAAATGGGGGGCGGGGTTTGAATCAAAACTGAAGGACAGTGCTGAAACATATATTGAACAATGAACAGAGAGAGGGTAATAGTAAGATTTGCAGAAACAAAATCTATCATAATTCTTTGATTGTTCTGAGCAGGAAAACTCATTAAATAGATATTTACATTATAGTCCTCAGCTGGTTTTTCAAAGTCCGCTCTTTATGGAAATTGTTTTGGGGAAGCATTAAATAAAATGGACAGGATATTAAAATTGTCAGTATTCGCACAAAAATAATCACCAGAATTTTTTTTTTACAAGATAGCAGAATAACAAAACTGGTAATTTAGAAATACCAAAATAGTCTGTGACTGACAAGAGAGATGGAGAAGCAGATAATGTGGCCTTTAAAAAATAGCTAAAAATGATGAAGAACTTTCAATCATAGTTATCTGAGGTTTACAAATTTGTCCAGCTCTCATCTTTAACTAGATTATTTTTTTCCCATGTTTTTGAAAGGTTATTGCAACTTGAAAACATCTTATCCAGTTGGCTTCTTGGTGTTCTTCAAGCTTGCTATAGATAATATCCACAATGCATGAGGAAATAAATTTTTCTGGTTACCTATATATGGTAGCTTGTCCTTCTTGACTTGATTGAAATACAGGTAGTCCTTGATTTACGACAACTGAGCTCAAAAGTTCTGTTGCTAAGTGAAACATTTGTTGAGTTTTGCCCCAATTTATAACCTTTCTTGCCACAGTGGTTACCTGAATCACTGCAGCTGTTAAGTTAGTAACATGGTTGTTAAGTGAATCTGGTTTCCCCTTTGACTTTTCTTGTTAGAAGTTTGCAAAAAGTGATCACATGACCCGTGACACTGCAACTGTCATAAATGTCAGTTGCCAAACATTAAATTTTGATCACGTGACCACAGGGATACTGCAACAGTCATAAATGTGAAAAATGATCATAAGTCACTTTTTTTCAGTTCCACTGTAACTTTGAATAGCCATTAAATGAACTGTTGCAAATTGAAGACTACCTGTATTGTTTCTTCCTTGAATAGGGTATTTTTTTTATTTTTCCTATGTGTATGGTACTGGTTCCTACTTATCTGAATGCTATGTTGGTTAATCATTTAGGAAGGATGTATTTAAGAATATCTGCCCCTTTCTTTGACCCTTTGGTTACATTCTTTTTTGAATTGTTTACAGATGGAGCTTAATTCCATGTATTTATAATAGTTGATTTGTCACCATATATACCCACATACAGTATATGGTTTTATCTATTCCATATGCTGGGTGATGAGGGTTGGAAATCATCTTAATCTCCAGCCATCAGCAAAAAGGATGACCTTTGTAGGTAAATAAATTTTTTTTTCCATTTTATCATTTCAAATACCTAGCCTACTTTTAAATAAAGTCCCATCTAGTTCAAAGAAATCACTTTTTTACAACTCCTAGAGCTAAAAAATAAACCATCAATTTCCAGAAAAGATGTCTCAGACTCAATGATTCTGACACAAATATATTATTTTAACAGTTTAAACCGAAACAAGTTGGCTAAAGAAAAAAAAGTAAAATTATTAAGAACACAAGGAAGTTAATTGACTTGGGAAGCTAAAATTTAACAGTCAACTTAATACCTGTACTAAAGATGCATGCACTAAAAACATGGCATAATAGCTGCAAGCAATCAGGAGATCCTTAGTAGAGCATTATGAACAATATGGCCTGATAGTCCAATTAATAGTAAAGTAATTCTCAGTTATCTCCAACAATAAAAATAAGACCCCAAATTTTTAAAAAAATCTGGATTTGCAACTATGTATTTTTCTTTAAAAGCCTTCATATGGACTTCTCAATTGAACAGGTGTGTTCTATACAATAGGCTTGTCTAGACTCTAGAAGCCCCAACTACTGCAGAATTGTGGGGGTTATGACAGAGTTAAGTGTAAGGTAGTTCAGTGTTTCCTTCCTAATGCAATTTGCAGCTATGGTTTGGAACAAAAGTAGCCCGAACCTTGAAATAGTATTTTTCAATTGCATGCCAGTGAAACAACAGAACAACCCATTCCAACCTACGACGGTTTCTGAAAGATTAAGTCAAAGTCTTCAGCGCATTTATACTGAAACATAAAGAGGCTCCTGCTGAATTCAGATAAGGCTCATTCAATATATTGTAACCTTTAAGAAACTCCACTGATGTGTTACACCCAAAACTTCCAGTTTATTACATCATCAGGGTTATAGGGGAAAACCAATACATTCCCGCGTCGGTCCTTCTGCCACCACGTTTCTTCCCTGAGCTACTAAACCATTTCACCTTAGACGAGGAGAGGAAATCAAATCCAGCCCTCCCCACTCGTTGGCCCGCCCCACCCAAGCGATTCAACCAATAGCCTTTCCGCTCTGAAGCTCGAGACCACCACTTTCGCCTCCATTCATTGGTGTACCGACCAGCAACCTCTCCTCTCGCCGAGCGGTCTGGATGGCGTGCGGATTGGCTCCCGGCGGGTGAGCTGCTTTGGAAGCCGATTGGTTGTCGGCAGCGGGAGAAGGAAGCGAGGATTCGCTGCGGCGCCCGCCCGTGACATAGGCGGGGCGGGTGGCAGGCGTATTGTGGTGGAGGGGGCTCAGCTTGTCAGGTAGGTGAATGTTGTGCTCGGGGTCTGTGGTGCCGCCGGTGGGGTTTTGTGCTTGGCGAAAGCCAGGCGGAGGAAGGGTGCGCGGCAGGGGCCCCTTCGAAGGGTGCCAGGCTTGGGAGAGGTGCGGCGCCTAGGCCGGACGAGTGGGCGGGGGCGGCGCCGGGATCGCTTTCGAGGATAAAGGAAGGAAGCGGGGCAAAAGGGAGGCGCTGCTGCTGTGGCGGCCAGCAGCGGGGCTTCTTTGGGCAGCATGATGCTGCCGAGTCGTGGGCCCCCACCCTCGGTCATCTGGTGGGGGGGAGGCGATCTGGCGTTCCCCGCTCGGCCTTGCGTCCCTGGGCCGGCGGTTCCCCTCCTCCGCCCAGTCGTCCTCGGTTCCTCGACCTGGTCACTTCGGAAGTGAGGTGATAGGGACGGCACTTGGATTCGCTTGAGATGGAGTTTTCGGACTTTCGGCTTACGCAGGCTTCGGAGCTCCCTCGCCGCCTCTGCCCTTTTGCTGATTTCTGGTTTCCCTGCTTGTCGTTACCCACCATAGCTGGCTTTGGGCATAACACCGAACACTTTAAAGGTGTTGTCGATGGCAAGATTGTCTGGGGACGGGAGGTTAAAAGACATAAAGAATTGGCTGGAATTGGGCATGTCTAGTTTAATGAAAAGAAGGGTTAAGGGTTACTGATAGCAGTCTTCCAATATCTCAGGAGTTGCCACAAAGATGAGGGAGGCCAACTGTTCTCCAAAGCACCTGAAGAAGCAATTGGTGAAAACTAATCAAGGAGAGAAGCAGCCTAGAACTAAGGAGAAATTTCCGGACAGAACAATTAATCAGTGGAACACCTTGCCTCCAAAAGGTGTGAATGCTCCAACACTGGAAGTTTTAGAGAAGAGATTAGACAACTATTTGTCTGAAATGGTATAGGGTTTCCTACCTAACCAAAGGGTTGGACTAGAAGACCTCCAAGGTCCCTTCTGTTATTCTATTCTGTTCTGTCTTTATGAAGAGGCTGGGATTCGTTTTCACTAGTCAGAGTTTGGCCCACTGGAAGTTTGAAGGAAGTAGAGCCATCCCTTCCCGTGGAGGTTCTTTTATATAATATTTATATAAATATAATGTGTATGTGTAAAAGTTGCTTTATTTGCTCCATTTCACTTGGCAAGGATGCAGTTGAAATCTAGTTTGGGGTGGGGGAGAGAGGGATACAAAAGAAAATTTATGTACACATGAACTTACACAGAAAACTGTATTAAATTACTTTTGCTTGTGTACAATAGTAGAAGCTTGGAATTATTTAAAAACCCAAGATTTTCACATTTCTCCAAGAGGCCATTATATGTTGAAGGAAGCAGTCTTACAGTTCATATTTCAATACTTGGCCTAGCAAAAACATTACTTCTTAATGGTTGAATTTTATAAATTGAGTGAATAGATGTAAGAGTATCAGCTATTAGGAGCTGTTAGTTATCCATGAAGCTTAATATGTTGGTTCTGTTGTAAGAATAAGGGAGGGGGGCAAGAGGGATGTTACTTTAAATTGCATGGGTCCTTAAATGTGTGTTTTCTGAGAGTACTGCAGCTGTGGAAGTCAAACACCTGATTCCAGAAACAGCTGAATGACCCTAAATGATTTTTTCATTAATATGACAGTTTTAATTGCTAAGATATATATTTATTACAGCAATAAACATTTTCTACTTATTAGAGTATGGCGGAATAAATGTTGGATCTTTTATTGTCTTCATGGAAAAGTGTAGAATGCTTCACTGCGTGAGATTAGAGTTGATTAGATTGATTAGCAAATGTTGCATTATAAAAGCTTTCAATTCAGTCCCTAGAAATTTTATGAAGTCTAGTAGAACTGATACCTGAAATTCCATATACAATATTGAGTTAAATGGGATGATTGCTTATTGGATACCTTTTTTAATGTTTGGAATTCTGCAGAATACATAATCTTAGAAGAAAACGTAATACAAAATATGTGAGCTTTTGTTGGCAATTTTATTTAAGATGTCATTCCTTGTCATAATCATCCTGAGGGGTAAAATGTTTTAGCACCTAAATGGGATTTCCTAAATTATAGAAATATATTTGTACATTACAACTTTAAACCTTAAATTACTGAATTGTGCAAACCTACATATGTAGTTGATCCAGGTGTACAATCATATGGGAATAAACTTAAGAGTTAAAACAGGGAACATAATATCAGAATCTAAGGGATTTTTCTCCTTTTTAAGCATATTTCTTTTCCTTATCCTAAAACTTTCCCAAAATATCTTGCAAAATTTATTCCCATTTATTTTGTATACTGTAAGCTCATATGAACTTAAATGATGAATCTTTCCAGTATATGTGCATGAGTTTAACTTTTGTTCTACTTTACAAGGTAGTCCTTGGTTAACGACCACTTGTTCAGCAAACAGTTCAAAGTTATGATGATGACAAGTGGTGGTTATGACCTACATAGTCATGAGCTGAGCTCTTGGCAACTGGCTCACAATTAACAAGAGTTGCAGTGCTTAGTACAATCAAGTGATCATGATTTGCAACCTTCCCTGCTAGCTTTCCACAAGCAAAGTCAATGGGGGAGATTGCAAGTTAAAGTCTCCCCTACCTGCCATCTTTCTCCAAGCCTCTTTTCACTTTTGCTGCACTTCTCCAGGGACTTGCGCACCCTACAATAGCACCACTGCATTTTCACTGCACTTCCCTGGTAACCCACGAACCCCTTTGTTCTCTTTCCCAGCTACTCTAAGCCCTGTTGTGCCCACACCATACTTCTGCTCGTTGCACTTCCAGCAGGAGCCACTCTAAGCCCTGCCATGCTAACATCATACCACCCCAGCCACCTGTGCTCTCACTTCCTCCCTTCACATCCAACAGCAGTCACCTGCTATCAGCCTGCCTGTGAACAGCTTGTGACTTGCGATTGATTTTGCTTGTGGGAAGCTGGCAGAAAGTTACAAGGAGATGCTCAGAAAGTATCCCACAATCCACGCTTAACAATTGGCAATGGGGAATGCAGGGATTATTCTCACTAAGTAATGCAATCATGTGACATTGCACTTTACAGCCACATTGCTTAGGAATGAACATTTTGGAACTAATTTCTGTCATAACTCAAGGACTACCTGAATCTTCATTTCCTATATATATTGGAAATTTCCCTGCATCATTAATTGAGCTTCACAGCTGATGTTTATGTTTACAGTCTTTCACATGAAGTTTAGTTTTTAGATGTGCAACAAAAGACTTTCATAAGGATGATGTCCTGATTTTAGAATATTTTTCAGACCTTATTGTATTTTTTAATGTAACTGGAGGGATTCAAAAATAGATTACAACTACATAATGACTTTGTTCTACAAACCTAATTGAGCAATTGTCAATTCAGTCTTCAGTTGCTCCATTTCTATTTAATTGGAACCCCTAATTTTAAATCCACAAATGTGTTAGTGGTTCTACATATACTTACATGGAGTCATGTTAGGTATTTCAAAGGTTGTACAATATATGCATTCAGTGGTAGCTGATTAGACTACTAAATTGGCAGAGGATGGAATTGCTTTCTGAATTTTATATGCTCAATTAAGGTGATAATTACTGTTGTGAGAAATGCATTTTAATTTGCTTTGTTTAGCAACAAAATTTATATTCTGGTTTCAAATCTTTAGGGAAAATGCAGCTTTAGATCACTGTCAAACCTATCAAAGAATTTTGAAGATATGCCAGGGAAGGCAAACAATTCATGGAAAATGAATTTAGAAGAGAACACTTTGACTTAAATGTATAACTGTTAGATCAGTGAACAAGTAATTTCAATTTAATCTTATATTGATGAATGAGTTTTGAGAAATGCCACCTATGCTTTTGTCTAAATTGATAGTTTAGTAACTGAAGTCTCTTTTGTAAGTTAGCTTAGTGCCTTGCAACATAGTTCCCTATTGTATGTTAAGTCATAATACAGTTGTTTGGAGTCTGAGAAAATGTATTTTAAGAACCATTTAGTCTTAACATCAGGGTGTGTGTGTGTGTGTGTTACAAGCTTTATTAAGCCACTGTGTTTGTAACTGGTTGAATAAGCCATCATTTCAATTGACTGATAGCTTTTCCATAAATTATACACTAATATACAAATTTCATAGCCTAATATAAGTAAATGTCATAATGCTATCAGTTTGTCTCAGTGCTTAAGTGAATGCACCATTATAGGAACGTATGAAAGCAAGCCATTTTCTTTACGTAAGTAAAAATATGCACACACTTGAATTGGCTCTTGTTATTCTAATCTTCTATATATATGTAAAAGCTAAAAAACATTCATGCGTCATCACAAAATTTCTAGAACCGTAAAGCCTACAAACTTGAAATTTGGCACATATGTTCCTCTTGGCTTTTAGGTGCTCACTAAGAAAGGATTTTTTGAAATGACCATCAGAGTATTTGTATTTCATATATTATTAACATGCTGTAATGCTAAGGAATTCTACTCCCCCTCCCCACACAAAAAGAAATGCCAAATGCAAAACACAAGCAGAAGAAAGGAGTTTCAGTTTTACTTTCACAGCAGCAAGCTGCTTTACTACAGAACAGTTGAGCTAAGCCACACCCAGGCTCCTTGCTGTCTCCTTGCTCACACAGCAGATACTGTTTGTTTCCAAACAGCCCTCTGATGCTAAGGAGTTCTCCCTCTCCCCACCTGAAAATAAATCTGTTCCAAATGCAAAATGCAAGCAGAGGAGAGGAGTTTCAGTTTTACTTTCATAGCAGCAAGCAGCTTTACTACAGAACAGTTGAGTTAAGCCACAAACTTCTTGTTTCCTTGCTCACACAGCAAATACTGTTTAGGTTTCCAAACAGCCCTCAACTGTCTCACACTGACAGGATACTAGCCAGATGAATACCGATGGAAGCTGGTAGGCAGAGGCACAATGTTTTCCCCTTATTTTCCTCCTCAAAAACTTGCCTGATCACATAGTTTTGTAGCAAAGCTACGTATCCTGCTAGTTATGTAATATGCACCACTGAAATCGCTACGGTAGTTTAGGAAGTTAAGCTAAAAAAGGAGCACATTTTTTCTAAGTGCATCTTCTCTTCCCATTTTAGCATTAAGTTGTTTGAGGCTATACTTGGTTTTCTTGCTGGCAATTATTGGTTAAGGCAAAAAGAGAAAATTAGCTAATTAGAGAAATTGTTAACCAAATACTTCTGGATCTTAATTACAGAATAGACAACACATTAGATCACTTTTTCAGAGATTTTCTCTGAATAAACTCAGAATCAGAGTTACCACAGGCAGGCAAAATAATCGGGAAGCAGGAACAACTTCTGTTTTCCTGTTGGCTTCCCCATTGAGTTTCCTTGTGGGAAGATGTCAGTGAATGACAGTTTCCTTCCTCCCTTCTCTTCTTCCTTACCTTCTCTTCCCAGCAGGTAGATATGTGGCTGCTGCTAGGTGGAGGAGGAAGTAAGAGATTGTACTAATGGCTGGAAACATTGAAAATGAAAATCATGTGACCACAGCAGCACGGTAATAGCACTGTAGCAGCAGCTGCCACAACTTTCCCAAATGTCACTCCATCCATAGTAATGGGTGCCAACATTCTGTAAGTAGCCCATTTGAGGTACATTGATATCTCCTAATTAAATGTTACAAATGCAAGAGTTTTAGTAGCGTATAGATTACAACAGTTCATACTGGCTTGTGGAGTCAGAATATCATCACATGAGCTAAATAGGTTTCCTAAAAGTTACAGCCTTCTCACCTCTCGTTTATAGCATGAATATTAATGAATTTAAACACTCAGAAACTTGATATAAGTACCAATATAACAAAAGTGAAAAAAATTGAAAATTGTGGGAAATATGTATTCTTAATTTGAAAGCAGAAGCATTTTCAAAAGAGCATTTTCTTTGATGTATCTCTAAATAATCAAACTCTAGACTGTTTAAACTATGAAAGTTAACAACACTACACTAAATATATATGGAAAGCAGAAGGCTACTAATTCAAAACTTTTAATATGGACATAATGGGATTCTCGTATGAGCACTGAAAACAACCTATTTGCTACATTTTCATTAACTTGGTTTACTTTCAAAAGCTTTTTGGAAGCCCTACATTAAACATGCTGCAATAGTGAAGTTGCAAAGCTGAGCTACCATGTGAAAAGTAATCAATTTAAGAACAGTTAATGTACAAGGCATAATTGTGTTTTCCGTCACTTGTTTTATAGGACTTTTGAAGAGCTTTTAGGATGGAAGATTCTTAAATTGACAGCAGTATAAGGGATTGCATGAAATTGAATTTTTTTCTAGTGAGTACGCTGCATACAAATTATTGCTAAATAACAATGAAAATATAGTCTTGACCTAACAGATGGAAAAGCAAAGAAAAGCAAGAGGCATGTCTAGGCTTCAGATGTCATTCAAGAGAATACAGTCCCATCAATACTTACATATTATCTGGATTTGATTTCAACTGTGATTTTCTCCATTACCAAACCTTATAATAATGTTCAAGAGAATTGAACGCTTTCTTAGGAATGAGTATCACAGATTATTATTATTTCTTAAATTTATTTGCTACCTATCTGGCTGTGGGACTTGAGGTGGCTTACAGCAATATAAAGTAAGAAATGAAAAGAGTATAAACGGAGCAGAAGTAAAACAGAACAGTAAACAATGAAAAAGAACACAATGAGAGTATATCAGTATGATAAAAGATTGGCAGGTAGATGAATAGAATACTTACTAGCTTGGTAGAATTCTTGTCATGCTCTAAATCAGGTATCAAACTCATGGCACAGATACTGGCCACCGCCACCCCCGGTTTAGCAAGGGGAAAAAGTTGTGATACATCTTGTGACGACAATGAGACACAAGTTTGACACCCCTGTTCTAAATGATTATGCAGATAGAAACAACAAAGTAGCATTTCTGCCTACTCCTTTGACGGCTTTCACTGGCATAATAAAAAATATTGGCTAATTGGGCCCATTGCTTTCCATCAAATCATTCAAAGAAGGAACCCAGATAATAGAGTAAATTTCATGCTGCAAGGTAGAAACATTTTTTTTATCATGCTTTAGATTTTATTTTGTTTGATAACTATCAAGGAAGATTATTGAGAACTAGAAAGCTCTGCCTTCTCGTAGAAGGCTAGAGGTAGTAATGAACATTCTTTTCCTTTATCTTCCAAGTTTCTGCCCTCGGATTAAAAAAAATTCAATTATCTTTTCTCAGTAATGGTTTGCTTTGTTCCAAATAAAGGTGAGCTTAAATATTTTAAAAAAATGTTTTTAGATACAATAAGTCTGTTCAGAAATAAGATGTCTATTGTATATGACTGCAACTGTGCAATTTTTTTGGCAGCCTGATGAAACAAATTTGCTGTTATATCTTTTTAGGTTAGTTTTTCGAATTCTCAAATAATTCATTTAAATTTACTAATCAAAGCTGAACTTAACTTAGTTTCTTCTAACAGCAGGAAATGCACAAAGGAGTTTAACTGCCTTCCTCAACACAAGAGGTGGCCACTATATACCTGCAGTGTGTTGACGAAGATTGTCAGTTATCATTCATATGTGCAGCACTCAAACTATTCAAAGCTAAGCCAATAACACAACTTCTTTATAGTGCACAGTTGGGCTCCTTTTCCAATTTTGTGCTGTTAGAAGTTGTTCTTTCAAATTTTGAAGGTCAGCCCTTCAAATCCCAAAAGTGGAGGCTAGAGTTTAGATGATCGTATTCAACTATTGGCTCAAACTATTCTTTTTTTTCCTGGTTTCACCCCACAAACTATGGAGTAATGACTTTCATTTCATATGGAAGAAAGCAGTGACAACTAAAATCTCATCCTTGGACGTTTCTCCAGGTTTCTTACTCAGCATTGGATACAACTACACCAAAGCTCTTATTAAATAGCATATAGCACCAATTGGATGCAGCCAGATCTCCAATCTTTATTGCCAGTGAACCCAACAGGTATTTGCTTCTCCCATGATATACTTAACCTTGGAATACCTACCCACTGCAGGGCTTTCATTCTGTCACAGGGTCATGCCCATCCCTCAACTGTCCTTGAAGGCAAATTCCTAACCTACACAGGCAATGATCCTGTGACACTGTCCTTGTCCAGTGCCTGTACTACAGAGACATTTGCACTAGCCTCATCTCACAAATAGTGTATAAATACTTAGGGCACACAGGACAATTTTACACTTTCATGCTGCTTGCAGACACTAATCCTGCTACCACATACAATATTGCTGATTCTGTGCAGCAACTATCAAAATTCATCAGATGTGCCTTGGGCTTCATACAAGCCTTAATGAGTACTTGGTTTGTTAATTGCATGTTTTATATTATGAAAGGTTTAGTTAGCTGCATACAGTATTAATCTTTGTTTTTTAATATATTTATCCCTTTTATAATTTTTTAGATTTGTGTTTTTTTATAAGATATATATTATTTTGACTTTTATGTATTTTATTAAAAATATCTGTTTGAGTTTTACCCTTCCATGCTGGTCTATGACCACAACAAAGGTTTGATTGATACTTACCTTTCTCTTGTCATTCAAGGTTGCCAAGGTGTTATATTTTTAAGCAGATTTGTCATAAATATCATGACTTTTAGTTTGTTTAGTTTATTAACAAAAAATAATAATAATCCACAAATAAGCATGCAATCTTTTCAGAGAATTTGGGATATTCCACTTGAAGTCTTAATTCCCACTGAGTACATTGGGGCTTCATTATTAAATACTTATTGGTTAGATTTGTATCTTCATAATTTTTCACCTTAGCAACCATTCTATGAATAGTCTCAGTTATTTCAGAATAATATTCTTTGGTGTGTCAAGGTATTCCATTCCAAATAAAAGCATTTTATTTCAACTTTTGTTTCCCCAGGGTTGTATCAATAATTCTTCCTGAAATACTTCAGATGACTTTCAACTTTAGAGTAGAAGACAACAAATTCAAAATAATCTCCCTTCCCTTGCATGTCCAAACAGATGATCTGATATTGCTCACCCACATGTAATTACTTAGATGTCTGTATTTCCTGGCATAAAAAAGTCTGTGAATCAGAAGAAAAAAATTAGCTGGAATAATTCTATCAAGAGGAGTCGGGAAAATAAATTTCAGAAATTGTATTTCTCTCTCCCTCTTTTTTTTTACTACTTTGTAAATTTCTAAATCTACTGATAAAAATACCAAATCCAGTTTAAACACCAGGCTGATAGTGTGACCAACCATAAAAATATGCAAATGTTATTTTCAATTTTATTTTAGTGTCTTTTTATGTACATAAAAACTATATTTTGTAATTCATATCTATGGCTATATACCAATATATACAGTACTTGAAAATAAATAATATTGAAAAGAGCAGTGTTTACTTTTGAATAAACTACAAGTTTATACTTTACTATTTATTTTATTTTTATTTTATTCTTTACCTTTACTCTCAGGTGTTGATCTAATCATATAAAGCTATAAATGTCTCCCCTGTGCTTATATACCTCAAGTGTTCTGCTGTGAAGAGTGTCTTACAAATAATCTTGTCAAAGTCAGTGAGAAAAATGTTGGAGAAATAAATTACTTCACTATCCTAATTACAGGTCACACCCAACTGCTGAAAGTTAAAATAAATAATCTGGAAAGGTGATCAGTTTTCAGTTGCAAACGGCATTAGTCGGTGTCTCTAAGTATGGCAGTTTCTTCATGTACATATAGTGATAAGAGCTGTTTCATTAGATTGTAATCAGTTTTATTTTCTTTTTAAACTTGAGTTTGCAGGTAGATGAATAAGGTACAATTTTGGTTTTTAGTTTACAGTTGAGCTCTTATTTCCTTTTGTAATAGGTAAGATGAAGCTCTCAAATTAGAGAAAGACATGGTGAGAAATTGAAAGGATATTTAAATATAGAGCGAGGTAAAATCTTTTTTTTTAAAGATAGTTAGGAGATTCAGCTAGGATAAATTCTGGATTTTTATATATTTGTTAATTGGGTAGATCACCAGGGATGATTTAAAGTAAAAAGTCATATGCAGACTATAATAACTTCTTTAAATATAAAGAAATAGTTAGTCAGATTTGTTAAATTTAATTTCTGCCCATCTCACCCTGGGGCAACTCTGGGTGGCTTACAACAGCAAAATGGGAAAAATGATGAAAAATGTAAACATAACAAAAGCAAAGTAATGAAACAATAAAAACAATATAAAATCTAAAAAGTACAATATGAAATCTAAAAAGATGGGTGGAAGGGGAACAGGAAGTGCAGAGGGGAGGTAGGTTCAGCTAATGAGTCCAGTGACCACCTCCAGTGTGCTACTCCCCTGTTGGATCCTTAGGTCAACTGGCAGAGCCAGGTCTTCAAGCCCTTGTAGAAGAATAAAAGGGCAGGGGCAAACCTCGCTCCAGGGGCTAGGAAGTTCCAGAGGGGCTGTCGCTACAGTAGAGAAGGTTTTCCTTCTGGATCCTGGATCCGGAGTTCCTTGATTGACGGGATCTGCAGCAGGCTCCTCTGCTGGCAGGAGTAGAGTGGGCTTGTTTTAATGGGGGAAGATGCTTGAATTTTGAGGACCTATAACTTCAAACAGTTGCTGAACCAATTTGTAACAAGTTGTAACTCGAGGACTACTTGTATAACAAAAGCAGTATTATTTAATAATCTAGGTCATTTCAACAAATTACTACTGGTAATTTCATTGTTTTATCCTAATAACTTGGGTGATTTTTGAATATATTTTAATGCACTTGGTTAATTTAATTGTCCTTGTAGTGATAGATAATAGGTTATTGTCTTGTTACCCCCCAAAAACCACTTTTATCCATTTTTAAAAATAATTTACTCAGGTTTGGGAAGCGCTGCCTTATAATCTTCCATGCAGCCGTGTAATTTAAGGATTTTATTTTTGAACAATTCGGCCTGAAAGCCTCGCTGAGGTATAGCAGCAAATAAGCCAAACAATTGCTTTTGGAGTCATAATAATCAAGAACATCTTGAAAAACACTAAAAGTTTGCTGTTGCGAATCAGCATGTTGCAATTAAGAGGGAGCAGTGCTTTTGCTAACACCCCTCCTCGTTTCAACATAAATGGCAAAAATAGTTTTAATATAATTTTAGAGCCATGACAAAAAATTGGGGACCATAGCAGTCTGTCACTTTCTAAAGTTGATATTTCAGAAGGTATTACCCTTATAGATGACGGGTCCCCAACCTCTGGACTATGGCCCACTGGTGGGCTCTGAGCTGTTTGCAACTGTGCTGTGGAAATGGTGAGCATGTGCACACATTCCCACTTGCACGAGCAGTGGGTAAGCATGTGCACGCATGTTCTATTTGCATGAGCAGTGGGCATACAAGAATGCCGTTTGTGCAAATGGAGCTGGTCTGCAAAGCTGGAAAGACTGAGAAACTCTGCCTTAGTTGACAAGTGGGAAACAGAAAGAGAAAATTGTAGGTCTGCATATTATTGACTTTGCCCTTAAAGAGTAGATCCCAAAAATATTGTCATAGAATTTAATAAAATTTAATGATTATGTGCCATCAACTCAATGTCAACTGTGACAATGTGAACTTCATCTAGTGATCATATATAGATCACGGGTGTCAAACTCGATTACATCATGTGGCATATTGTGACGTCTCATGACAGTTTTTGCCTTTGCAGAGCCGAGGTGTGCGTGGCCTGCACATAACCAGTGGTGGGATTCAAAAAAATTTACCACTGGTTCGGTGGGCGTGGCTTGGGCGCACTTTGCACATATGCACACACTTTGCACACATGTGCCAAACGTGCACTTTGCACAGGCACAGAAGTGTTTGCCAGGGTGGGTGGGTTCCAACTTACCTCCTGCAAGCCTCACTCTCCCTGTTGCTTCAGCAGCTGCCTTGTGGCACTCTGCTATGCTGCACAAAGCAGCTGCACTTCAAAAGGAGGAAATAAAAGAATATGGGAGCCAGGGTGGATGGGTGGGTCCAACAGCAGAGGGACGGGAATAACAGGTTCGGTCTCTGCTGCTCATTGGCACCATCAGATTAGTAGAACCAGGCCAAACCGGCCCGAACTGGTAGAATACCACCACTACACATAACACATCTGGCCCAAGGGCCCCCAATTTGACATCCCTGATGTAGATGAATGTGAATATTGGATGATATGGCCTTAACTTGATCTTCCAACGTTGTACCTATTGTTGCTATAATTGCTGTAATTGTAATAATTCACCTTGCTGCTAGTTTTTCCCTTTTTCTCTTTTCTTCCATCTTTCCCAATACTACTGTCTATACTTCCTAAGAGAACTAGGTCTTTGTACAATGTGTTCAAATTAGGATAATTTGAGGCTGGTCATTTGTATTGAATTGTTATTTGATTTCGTACAATAGTATTGTATTTTTATATATTGTATTTATAATAATGTTATTTTAATAGCAAATGCTATTTTGAATTATAATTTTAAGGATTCCCAGTTTTTACATATCAATCTGAGCACTTTCATTTGACCTTTGTCTGTCTTAGATATTTTGACCCAATTTTGTTCAGGAAGCAGTTATAAGCATGATAAGAAGTCGGTATAGAGAATTTGGTGTGCTCAAGGATATGATTCTCAGATAAAACAATATAGTACAGAAGTTTAATGGATTTGTGCATGTCCTACCTGAAATAAATGCCCCAGATGTAAATGCTTCTGCTGATATATAGAATTAGCACAGGTAGTCCTTGACTTACAACCATTTGTTTAGTGACCATTTGAAGTTACAACAAGCACCGAAAAAAGTGACTTACGACAGTTTTTCATACTTTCAACTCTTGTAGCATACTTGTCATCACATGACCAAAATTCAGATGCTTGGCAACCGGTTCACATTTGTAATGGTTGCAATGTCCTAGGGTCACCTTTTGCAATGTTCTGACAAGCAACGTCAGTGGGGAAGCCAGTTGCACTTAGCTGTCTTACTACCTTAACAGCTGCAATGATTCACTTTACAACTGTGGTAAGAAAGGTTGTAAAATGGGTCAAAATTAATTTAACAAACATTTTGCTTAACAACATAAATTTTGGGGTCAGTTGTGGTCGTAAGTTGAGGACTACTTGTACTTCATAATATGTACCAGTATCTCATAATATGTGGCTCCCAATTCAAGACCTGTGTCATTGTACGGTTTGTCAAGTGAATCATATACAATTTGTTTTGCAGACTTTAATAAAGTACAGAAAATCTGGAAGTGCTAAGCCAGAAACCCGGAGTGTGAACATTGGAAGGGAAAAACTATCAAAACAATACTTTTTATAAAAGGTATGGGTATATTTTGCCTTTCTGTTATCGAATTTACCTGGAGAATATGATTTTTACTGAAATTTATAGCATGCTCTGTCTTGGGCATTTACCCAGAAAGCTTTTTAGAATGTATCATGATCATATATCATTTTTCATTTGAGTTCTGCTTTTTGGTTCTGTAAAACCTTTCAGCATTTTAATCACCTCATACATGTATGAACCTTGCTAGTAAAAGATATTTACAGCCCCTACTTACAAACATTCTTTTATGACCAGTACTTTATTCTGTATAAAACAAGGAATAATAACTCACACATTGGCATAGTAAGGAATATTATTAATTGCAATTCTGGCAGTGTTTTGAACAATAATGTAATACACTTACAATTCAATTATCACTGCATATGTCTTTAAATGAAAACATCTATTAGTCAAATAATTATACATGATACGTGTTTTTATATTGTGTTTATGTATATGTATGTATGGCATTTGGCTTTGCTCGGGTATTTTCCCACGTCTTAGTAGTTGTGCTTTTAAAGTTGTAGCAACGTTTCAGCAGAATCTCATCTGCCATCATCAGGCTTCTGTATAGTGTTCCTCTATGTACCCGCGGGTACTTACATGTATGGTATAGTGTTCCTCTATGTACCCGTGGGTACTTACATGTATGGTATTCAGCTTTGTTCGGGTATTTTCCCACGTCATTGCAGTTGTGCTTTTAAAGTTGTAGCGACGTTTCGGCAGAATCTCATCTGCCATCATCAGGCTTCTGTATAGTGTTCATCTGTGAGTCAGGCTTTTATAGTGGTTTCAGATTTAAATTTGGGGCAGCCTATTGCTGTGCCAGAATGGTTTTTTCTTCACAAAATTAGTAAGATACTGCACAGACATCACATCAAGACTGCCTTCAAAACAGACAGAAAAATAGCAGCCATCCTTAGAAACCCCAAAGATAAAATTGACCTGGAAAACCAAGGCATATACGAAGTCCCCTGTGCATCATGCCCGGCCACATACATTGGACAGACCAATAGAAGAATAAGTACCCGCCTGGGTGAACACAAAAATGCAGTCAAAAAGCTGGAACACACTTCCTCACTAGTCCAACACATGGAAGCCACAGGTCATAGCATCAACTTCAATGGCACCAAAACCCTAGCCACTATAGAAAACCCCAGCCACAGAATCATCAGAGAAGCCATAGAGATTGAAAAAAGACCAGAAAGAATGAATAGAAGAGATGATTCCACCAGACTGTCAATCATTTGGAAGCCTGCACTCACAAACAAAAAAATCTCCACACCACAAGCCAGGCAAACACCTGGGCACAGACAGATCCCCCCTGATACCTCCAGCTCAAACACACCCCAACCAGGCACCCAGATGAAACCTAGCTTCCTAACTAATGATAGCCGTCCATTTACCCAGAGCCAAGCTGCACTAAAGGCCTCCAATAAAGTAACACAATGTTGCCAGCCAATCAAGAGACAAAAAGAGCCAAAAAACAGACAGGATATATTAGAAACACCAATCAAGCAGAACACAGCGAACTCCAAGACCAATAAACACAGACCAAGACTCCCAACCAATCAGGGTGAAGAAAAAACCATTCTGGCACAGCAATAGGCTGCCCCAAATTTAAATCTGAAACCACTATAAAAGCCTGACTCACAGATGAACACTATACAGAAGCCTGATGATGGCAGATGAGATTCTGCTGAAACGTCGCTACAACTTTAAAAGCACAACTACTATGACATGGGAAAATACCCGAGGAAAGCCGAATGCCATACATACACACACACACACACACACACACACACACATAATCAAAATTATCATCTTATATCAGTAATGACATTTAAGAAAATTGCTTTTTTCACTTCTCCATACAGACATAAACTCAATACATATTTATCTTATACATTCTAATCCTTATCTTACTTTTATTTTCCCACAAAAATGCATGCCAACCTATCAAGAGGTCATGTCCTTCTAATGTTAAGATTCTCTTGTCTCTTAATTTAATTCAATCCTTAATCCAACTCAACACCACTGCCTGATAATAAAGCTTCCATTCTGGTAGTCCGAGACCACCTCTGCTCCTATTATCTTGTAATAGTTTCATTTTAATACGTGGCTGCTTGCCCAAACTTGGATGTCATTTTATTTAGTTCTATAAAAAAGATTTCCCTAATTTAATTCGAATCATTTGGAATAGATATATTAGTTTTGGTAAGGTATTCATTTCCAACGTTGTTATTTTTCCTAAAATAGACAGTTTCAATTTGGCCCATAATTCCAATTCTTTTCTGATTTGCTTAATCAGTTTAACATAATTGTCTTCTTTTAATGATGAACGTCTGGGTGATACCCAAATTCCCAGGTATTTCACCTTTTTTACTATTTGCAGTCCCATTATGGAACAAAATACACAATTTGGTATAGCGGTTAAAGTGCTGGACTACAATGGGACTGTGAGTTCTAGGCCTCCCTTAGGTATGAAAGCTAGCTGAATAACTTCAGGCTAGTCACACTCTCTCTCAGCCCAACCTACTTCACAGAATTTTTGTGGGAAAATAGGGCACAGGAATATTAACTATGTTTGCTTCCTCGAGTTATGTATATAATAATAATGATAATGCAATAACACCAGAGGAACTGCAAAAAATGCACTACTTGGAACATTATATATTTTAAAAAGATATATGGTTGATACCTGGGACACTGTCAGCAACCCATATCAACCATAATGACCAGTTATTGGTATATTTTAATACATTTTAATACATACATTTTAAAATGTTCAGTTGACTGACTTTCATGTTTAATGAATAAAAGAGATAATAGTAGTATAAATATCTGGCTGTGTGACCAAAGATGATAATAATAGCCCTTTGTTCTTATTTTGTGATGTTTACAGATGTGCTGGCAAAAATAACTTTTACTGGTGGCCCTTGATAAATCTAGTGCCTTAAGAAAAAAGATGGGGTTTGGAAATGACCTGAAATATTCTCATGAAGCTTTGCTAAAACTGCAAGATTGGGAGTTACGGCTATTGGAAACAGTGAAGAAATTTATGGCCATGAGAATAAAAAGTGACAAAGAATACGCATCCACTTTACAGAACCTTTGCAATCAAGTTGATAAAGAGAGTACGTCACAATTGGATTATGTCAGTAACGTAGCAAAGGTAATAAAATGTAATTTAATTTAAATTTAAAGTGAATAAAATCTGATAACAATCTACAAATTTACAAATATTGTGGTAAACACACATGACGATTTGTAAGACTGCAGCTGTAAGGATACAATTTCTTGGTTTCTGTTAAGTTCTGTTGACTTGAATAAACATAATTTGATTGTTTATCTTGATGCTAAACTACTTAATGGCTCAGTGTATGTTTTCTGTATGGGACTTGATTTGTTTTATGTTTGAGAATTTCTTTGTGGATTTTTGGGATAAATTATATGCTTCCATTCTGAATTTTGGCCCCAACATTTCTGTTTCAAGTACTTCTTGGTTAACAATAGCAATTAGAATATCTGTTACTAAGTGCTGCAGATATAAAATATAACTTTTGTTTAGTAACAGTAATTGCAGCACTCTTGGTTGCCATTATTAAATTACTGCAGCCGTTAAGCAAGGATATCACATTTTGCCATTTGTAACCTTCTGCCCAGTTTCTCCATTGACTTTGCATTCAAATGTACAGATCACAATCTTGTGATTCTGGGACAGCTAGAACTTGAAATGCATCTGAACAAGACTATACAGATAGTCTTTTCTTAGCTGTGGCAATGAGGACCAGATTTTACTTATTTTTCTGGCCACTACTTTTCATATGTGAATTGTTTTATGAGCCAAAATTACATTAAAAATACAATTTAAGAGGATTTAGAGAATTCTATTCTAAATGCATATGATACAAATATTATGTAACATGTATTTTCAAACTTGGAATTAATAGCTTCTTTTCAGATGTCTCATACTAGCTAAATGTAATCTGCAGTGACTTTTGAGAATTGTTCTGTTTCTTTCCATGTTTACATATACTTTAGTCTTTGTACTTTAAAGTATGTTGTCTTTATGACCCTATATTTGAATTGCTATTTGAACTTGTATTCTTAAATATAGTCAGCTATGTTAGTAATCCTACTGTACTGTGAGCTCTGCCAATAAATACTTAAACATGTCTTATCTTTGGAAAGTTGACATTTATATTTTTGGTTTCTAAGCCAATAATAAATCTCTTTTCATCTCTTTTTAAGTCATGGTTGCTTATTGTGCAACAAACAGAGCAGCTTAGCAAGATCATGAAGACGCATGCAGAAGACTTGAACGCTGGGCCATTACATAGACTTACTGTGATGATTAAAGACAAACAACAGATAAAGAAGAGCTATATAGGTGTTCATCAGCAAATTGAGGCAGAGATGTTCAAGGTATATTTTAAAAGTACATTTAAAATTGTTACACACATTTCATTCACTGAAAATATGTTCAGACTTAGTCTTTGACTGCCAATTCTTATTAACTTCTAAATTTTAGTTATAAGCAAATATATAAATGTGTGAAAAATATGTACAGAAATAAAAGTTTCTTTGCTAAGTTAAAAATGGGAATGCAGTATTACTTCCAATTATTTTTAAATATATTACTTATAGCAAATTGTCATTGCAAATTGCAGTATTTCTAAGCTTTATAGTAAGAAAAAAAAGTCAAATTATGTTTTCAATACTTACATTTTCAAAATCAGAGAATTCAGTTTTCTCTGAAAAGACAATTTTAACCCCAACCCAGGCTCTTTTACAGTAAGAATATACAGATGGGTCTCTGCTGAAGAGTGTTGTTTCCTATCAAAATCATTGTTGTAGGCATTTGTCTCAAAAATAGGATCCATGGAATTACTCAAGCATTGTCTCAGAATATTTCTGCTTAATAGGGCCCCACATAAGGAAATGAAATGTTCCCTTACTGATTTTTCCATGCTTTAGCTTGGTTGTATAGATAATATCTAAACTCTCATAGTATGTGTTGATATACTCATTTCTTTTCTATTTATGTTTTTGGTAGGTTACAAAAACTGAATTGGAAAAATTAAAATCTAGTTATAGACAATTAGTTAAAGAAGTAAACTCTGCCAAAGAAAAATACAAGGAAGCATTATCTAAAGGTAGGTATATAATAGCAATTAAAGTATTATTAAAGTATTAGATTTGATATAAGCCCTAAGACCTTTGAACATGGTAAAATTTATAGAAGCTATACAGTTGGTAGACACTGTTTTGAATACCTAGGTGGAACTGAATGGGAGAAAGAAGGGCTATAGACATGCCACCTTGGGTTCCTTTGCAAAAATCTGAATATACATCCTGACATGTAGCTATTGCAACCATTATTGAATAAATCAGTAACTGGATTGACACATATAGTGCTGAATGATAAACTGTGTTTTATAAATGATATAGTTTCATGCATTATAGCTTAAAATTATATGTATCTAAAGTCATATACTTTACAATTTTGTTTCCCTTACATCTAAACGATAAGAGTTCTAAAATTGTTCTCCTACTGTTTCTTTTCCTTGTGTACCAGTAGGTTTTATAGTCTGTCTCTCATTTGATTCCTTGGAGATAGGTGGCCATACAAACGTAATTAATAAAAAATAATTTACTCAGAGGACCTATTGATTATAAACAATTAAAATATTGCAGTAATATGAGTAATATAATACAATAATAAACAATCTGTGTTTCATCATATAAGCCTCATTCAGAATTTTTTTACTTACAATAGGCTATGAGGCCATTCTAATAATTTATGCATCAAAATTTGTGCAAGTGCTTGTACTAGTTCTTTTTAAGGAGCTACAAGAGGGAGTTCTACAGCAGTTCTCAAGCGTTCTATAAGAGGTTGTTCAAGTAGGAAAATTTGATTTAATTGTACAAGTAGTCTTCGCTTACTGACGTAACTGAGACCAGGAATGTCACAAAGTGACAAGTTGTGAAGTGGAACATTACATAACTATTCCAACTTACAATGGCAGTTTTGTATGATTGCAGGGTCCCTCAATCATGTGATTGTCAGTTGCAACTGCCTGCTGGCTTCCCCATTGACTTTGCTTGCTAGAAGTAGCAATGAAGGTCATAAATGGCAATTACAATGGAACCTCTGGTCACGAATGCTTCTGACCACAACCAAATCGGGTTCCAAACAAAAAATCCACAACATTTTTGAATCAGGTCACAATTCAAAAATCAGGTGGCAATCAAATATGGCCGCGCCCAATTCCCTTGCCGCACCTGATTCCCTTTCCACACCGATTTCCCCTTCCACACCATTTTTTTTTTTGTAAGTGCACGCAGTCAGTCTTGCTTCTGGGCACGACCAAATCAGGTTGCGACCGAAGTTACAGAATGAATTACGGTTGTGACCGGAGGTTCCACTGTATATGCTGCAGCATAAACACAATCACTTGATCCTGCAATGGCTATAATTAGGAGAATTAGTCATAAGCCCTTTTCGGCACCATTGTAACTTTGAATGGTTGCTGAACAAGTGGTCATTAAACAAACAACCATATTATAGCAATGACACTTACATATGCTCACCGCTTAGCCAGTGAGAATCGAACTGCTAGCAGTTGGCAGAATTAGTCTACAATACTGCATTCTAACCACTATGCCACCATGGCTCTTTTTCTATTATATTTTGCATGCAAGTATTTCTTTGTTTTTGAGTATCTTTGATTACATTTTGTTTCCTGCCTTTGTCCTTACCTTAATACTTCTTGTTTTATTTTTCGTGGTTTAAAGTGCTCTACACTTCTATCTAGAGTTAGGCAACAGGTAGCCCTTGCGCCATTTCTCGGGCCATATTCCATTTTTTATAACCTCCCAAGTGTGATTGAGTTCACAGCATCTTTCATTGTCTCAGTTGCAGAAAATCAATGGTATGTAGTTTTAAGGAGAAAAAAACATGAAATCTGTTCTGTAGTGTTACATTTAGCATACTTTATATTATAGCAAAAAAACTCCTACATCTACAAGAAACTAAGAACAAGAAGGAATAGCACTCAATTGTAGCTTGTAGCACTCAATTCTTTAAAGTTAGTATTCTGTTATTCAAATGATATTTATCCAGGGGTGGGATTCAAAATTTTTAACAACTGGTTCTGGGCGTGGCTTAGGTGGTGGGTGTGGCTTGGTAATGTGACTGGGTGGACATGACTTGGTCATGTTATTGGCTGGGCGTGGCCAACTCAATATCACTCACAGCGAGGCATGCATGTCCTCACCTGGTCTCTCATGACTGGGTATGCTGCAACAGTCGTAAGTGTGAAAAATGGTCATAAGTCACTTTTTTCAGTGCCATTGCAACTTTGAATGGTCAATCCACACAAGCAAAGTACCAGCAAAGGAGGGAACTCCAGAGAAGTTCCTGAGACAGGAAGTCTAGTCCTACAAAGAATGTAATAAAGGTTAATGGAGAGGCAGTTTCTGTAAGCAACATCAGAATGTTTCCTTCCTGCCTTCCTTACAGGCTTAGGCCAGTAATTTCTTCTAACAACCCGTTCTCCGAACTGCTTAGAATGTTAACAACCGGTTCTAGCGAACAGGTGCGAACCTGTAGAATCCCACCCCTGTGTTTATCCCTTCTTTGGGCTGTATAAAATATTTCTATTTCAGCCAAGCTAACCATTTCACAGATATGCATTTTTTTCAAAAGTCAGAACAAACAAGCAGTTCCTAGACATAATGTTATGTGTGCCTGACTGCTCAAGTTGTATTTTTGTGTTTTTGTTTTTTTCCTCTTCTGTCTCTTTCACAGAATTTGCAGAGGGGAAAAATAACTTTAATAAACTATCCCTTCCTAAACCACTTTTCACAACGTTTTCCTAAAGATTATTAACCACAGGTTAACAAGCTCAGTTCTGCCACTTTAATTAATTATGCTGCTGTCTGAAATTGGTACAATCCTAATCAGTTTTCAGCCTCCCCGATGTTGGGGAGGGCAAAAATAGGACCTGTGGAGGCCTCCACAGCAGAGGTGGTATTCAACAGGTTCTGACCAGTTCTGGAGAACCGGTAGCGGAAATTTTGAGTAGTTCAGAGAACCGGCAAATACCACCTCTGACTGGAGATTTTATAGCATCCTTCCCCTGCCGTGCCCGCAAGCCATGTCCACAGAACCGGTAGTAAAAAAAAAATTGAATCCCACCACTGCTCCGGAGGCTAAAACATGCCCATTTTTGGCCTGCAGAGTGCTTCTGGACACCGGGGACAGCAAAAACAGGATGCGTGAAGGGTTTGGGAGGCCAAAAACAAGGCCATATTCACTCTATAAGATGCACAGACATTTCTGTCCACTTTTTTGGGAGGAAATGTGTGTTATAGTCTGAAAAATACGGTAATTTAGATTGCAAGAACTTTATACAGAATCAAACTTGCATGAAATAGTTTTACAGGAGTTGGTTAAGTGAGAATCCCCAAAACTGTGTAATTATTTGATATTTATCCCCTTTTTATTGTTTATAAATAACTCAAGGCAACAAACATAACTAATACTTTTTCTTATCTTATTTTCCTCACAGCAAAAATCCTGGGAGGTGGCTTGGGTTGGGCGGGTGGGGGGGTGGGGGGAGAGAGAGAGATTGACTGTCCCAAAGTTACCCAACTGGTTTTTGATGTTTCATATGGGACTAGAACTGTGCTCCTGGTTCTACTACTAGACTAAACTGGCTTTCTTTGTAACTTTGGGAGATATAGAATTAAAAGAAATTGCTCATGTTTCCCTTTCCTGATCTTTATACTGTCTTTGCATTTGCACAATGGGATTATACATAATGATTCACTTGTGTCTATGTTATTGCCATAAAGAGAAGGAAAGAAGATATAATTATGTACTTATCTCTCTTTTGGAAAATAGGCTTAAAGCTGTTTTAAAATGGCACAAAGCCTGCAAAATAGTTTGATTATTGTGGTCTTGTTTAGTCTGGAGCCTGGTTAGATTCAGTCATTGCACAAGTAAGAGTGTTGTTTATATGTTTAGAATAATTATATTATGCCCATATATGCAATTGAAAAGATTGGCAATACAAGTCAAAATCATTTTGGTTTCGCTTACATTTTTTTTGTCTAGTTCATATCCTAATGTGTTTATAATGACAAAATTTAGGTGTGCTTTGGTACAGAGTGTAAATGATTTGGAAAAAAAAAAGAAAACAAAGGAAGCACTGCATTTTACTTTTTAAGACTTAAAATGATTAAGATATAATCCCTCACCCCAACACTTTGGCATTTAATCTGGAAAATCATGTATTTTCTTCCTTTCTCTCTCCCCCCCCCCCCTTTTCTTTCAGGCAAGGAAACTGAAAAAGCCAAAGATCGTTATGATAAAGCTACAATGAAACTCCACATGTTGCACAATCAATACGTGTTGGCATTGAAAGGAGCACAGTTACATCAGCACCAGTATTATGATGCTACACTTCCTTTGTTCCTTGAGTCTTTACAGAAGATGCAAGAAGAAATGATTAAAGGACTGTAAGATGTAGTGTTTTGTCTCATAAAAGCATGTGTAGTCCTCCTAACTTTTCATTTTAAGTTTTTAGAAATGAATAGCAATGACCTAAGCTTCTACATGTGATATTTCTAACTGGTATAAAAATTTTATAGCGGTGCAAGGCAAAGAACAGGTTTTTGTAATGTTTGATATTTTGTATGTCAGGTATAAACCTCGCGTATGAATCGATGTCACATAATTTTAATGTTTCATCTTTTTTAGTAAAATTGTAATTTACAAATAGAATTAGAAACTTTTCTGATACCAGACATCTAAAGCCCTTATATCACTGTCCTATTGTGGAATGCTCCTCATAGTTGATACTCTGTTTTTCTTAACCATGAGTGTTGTTTCATTCTTCTAGGCTATTTACAATTTTGTTTTTGCTTTTTCTGTTGCCCTAGTTGCTATTTATTTTTTATGACAATTTTGTCTATCTACATATCTAAACTATTCAATTCATTTGTTGAAGTACATGTGGGCACATCATCTATGGGTCTTGGGGGAATAATTATAGGTGGTGTGAGGAATAAAAGTTTGAATATCAGCAGGCTGGCAACTGTTGCAGTGGAAGGAAGAAGAGGAAACATATTAACTGTTTTTTTTATCCTTGAAACCAAGCCTTGGTTTCACATCTTTAAAGATCCTGGTATTTTTTTGTCTGTTGTGCCAGATTAGTCCAAAATAAGACTGGTCGTGAGATAATGCACAATTTGATCGTGGATGAGATATCTGACTTAACAGAGATCTGGCAGTGTGAGCCACATAAACCAGAATGAAACCAATTCCTTGTGCCTGGATTCTTTTTAGCAGAGGAAACCAGGAGAAGCAAAATGGAGGTGGTGTGGCTGTGATCTATAAGAATGACATCTCCCTCACCAGGCTTTCTGAGAGAACTGTTTCTTGTTGCCTGTATATATGTGACAAATCTTTGGACTAGGAGTAGATTGAAGGTTCTGTTAGCATTCTACTTAGCTTGCTATGATTAACAGAATCTCTTACTGAGGTGATAAGATTGTTGTTGTTGATAGCGTTAGAGATGTCTAGGTCATTGGGTGCTATCAATATATTGATGAATTCTAGCTATGCATGCCAGTTGGAATCAACTGTGATTAGAGCAGCCTATAAATTAATATATTTCTATGTGATGCCTATAAGAAACAGTCTACTGAATTTCTACCTATGGTCATTAGTGGGCTGGATAAAAAATAACAAAATGAAACTGATCATACAATATGAGGTACTTATGAAGAGTCATAATTTTAGAACAGTGTAGAGTTGGGATTACACAATCCAAGAAGTAGCAAGAACGTAAGTTTTAAGTTTTTTTTCTAGATGTACAATTTCTCTAGTTAGCCAGGTTGAAGAAATATTCAGAGCTGCCTTTTAGCAGCTTTGGTTGATTACTCCATATGTCTATATCTGGAAAATAATAACCATAAAGCTTTGTTACACTTGCTGGTAACCAACAGGCTTGACCATAGTTATATATTGTACATGAAGCTGTTTTTGTCATTTGATTGGGAACTGGTTTGTATAAAATACACTAGTTAGATTGCACCATGGAAGAATACTCCAAGTAATACTTTTAATTAAAATACTGCAGTGGCTGCCAATCCAATTACAAACAAAATATAAAAGGGTGGATTATTAGTGCACTTTATGGCTTTGGTCCTGGCTACTATACTGGAAAAAATCATTTTGAATAATGTTCACAATTCCTGATATCGTCAGAAGTTATTTTGTTGATAGTTTATGTAAACCCATTGGATAGCAACTCTGGATTAAATGTTCTCTGTTTCTGCCCAAGATCTTTGAAACACACTACTAGCCAAATTGAGAGGCATGATATCTTTATTAATTAAAAAAAAGCTTTTAAATACATCATACTGTACAACCTGCTGATTTTAACTGTTAAATTTAATTGTATTAATTTGCTTTATTCAAAGGTTCTTATGTCTTCATTGTAATTTCTTTTATTCTATTTATTTACAAGATAGACTTTGATACAATCAGTAGCATAATAAATAAACCTACAAATAGATTATTGGGAGTCTTTTTAAAGTAATGATAATTACTTTCTGAACCAGTGGTGGTATTCAATTTTTTCCCCTATCAGTTCTGTGGGCGTGGCTTGGTGGGGGAGGGTCATGTGACTGAATGGGCATGTCCAACTTGATGTCACCCATGCCCACGCCCACTCAGTCACATGATCCCCACCAAGCCATGCCCACAGAACCCGTAGGGGAAAAAAATGAATTTCTACCTATCTAACTATTTTCTGCCTAGGCCTGGCCTAATCTGTCAAAGGCCTGGCCTAATCCTGCATGCCGCCCCCTTTCCCTTCACTAGTCACACACGCCAAAGAAGTGGCAAAAAGATGCAGCAGCTGTAGGTTTCTTGCAGCAGAAATTACCGACCTCCGGCTTTGCTCTGCTTCTCCAATGTGCCGCTGCAGCTGTGTTCTAGGCATCAGCCACAGAGGTCCACCCCATTGAGCCCACTGCAATGGAGGGACTTGTCCAAGCAAGTCCAAGTGGAGTGGTGCAGCAGGCAATGGGGTGAGCCTGCATGGCCGGTGCCTAGGTCACTGCGGCAGAGCATTGGAGAACTGGAGCAAACCTGGAGGTTGGTAATTTTCACTGCAAGAAGCCTGCAGCCGCCGACCTCTGGGTTTGCTCTGCTTCTCCAATGAGCTGCTGCTGCATTCTAGGTGCTGGCCACACAGGCTCACCCCATTGCCTGCTGCACCAGAGGGACTTGCTTGGGCAAGTCCCTCTGGTGCAGCGGGCTCAATGAGGTGGACTTGCAAGGCTGATGCCTAGAACATACCTGCAGCGACGCATTGGAGAAGCGGAGCAAAGCCGGAGGTCGGTAATTTTCGCTGCAAGAATCCTCCAGCCACTGACCTCCAGCTTTGCTCCACTTCTCCAATGCGCTGCCACTGCTGCATTCTAGGCGCTGGCCACACAGGCTCACCCCATTGCCTGCTGCACCGCTTTGCTTGGACTTGCCCTCTGGTGCAGCGGGCTCAATGGGGTGGACCTGCATGGCCAGTGCCTAGAATACAGCTGCTGCATCTTTTTGCCACTTTGCTGGCTGGAACTGAGCCAGGAACGACTGCTGGAGGCTTCTCCTACCAGCAAAGGCTGGAGGCTTCATGGCAGGGACATGGCAAAACTCGGTCGGGAGTCAGAAGACAGTTCCTGTGCCCTACCTGCCCCTTTTTGGTCCCTACCTCTGCATCGAAGTACCTTAAAGGGACAAGCTGTGTGGCTGCCTTCCGAGTAGCAGCAGAATGAAGTGAAGGGAGGCAGAAAAGTTCACCCAAGTCTTTTCCTCCTTCTCAGGTATACACAGAGCATGTGCAATGCATCTCACGGTACCACAGGTACTCACCCATGTGCCATCTCCTTGCAGAAGGTCCCAGCCTCACATGTGTGCATGTGAGGTCCTGGGACCTTCTGCTAGGAGACAGCACGTGGGCTACTTGCTCGATTCCAGCTGGCAAAGAAGAAGCAGCTGGGACTCACCGCCCTGTTCTTCGCACCGGGGTGCACCCCATTGCCTGCTGCTCCAGAGTGGAGGTACTTGCCCAGGCAAGTCCCTCCAGTGCAAGTCCCTTTACATGTGCATGGCCAGTGCAAAGAACATGGCGGCAATGGTGGTGGGACAGAAACTCTTTTTTTGGCATGTTCAAAAAGCGGAGGCTGGTAGTTTTCAGTGCAAGAAGCCTCCAGCCAGATGTCTGGGTTCTGGCAACGAGGCATCAGCTGGGAGGCTTCTCACACTGACAAAAAGAGGCAGTGGCTGCAGGCATCTCGCAACAGCCCTGGCTTGCCTTCCCCGGCAGCCAACCACGGGAAGAAGGTAAGGTTGCGGCCATGGATGATGAAAGAGGCAGTCATAGGGGAGGAAGTGAGGAGATTAAGGGCCAGGGCTTTTGAAGGAGGGGTAAATAGGCGATGCATTGCGCTTAAGGGAGAGCGGGTGACAAGCGGGCAGCGGCTCCGGGGCAAGGCCGGAGCCAGGGAATCATGCATTCCCTGACCCAGCTGAGGCAGCTGGCTGTTCCAGGGCCTTGGGAAATAGTGTGTTCCTGGGGCCCTGGCCTCCGATCCAAGCTGAAGGGTCAGCGGGCGGTATGCATTGCTTACCTTTGGTGAGCTGAGGTGTCTGGGCATCAGCAAGACAATTGGCAAAGTGATTAGCTGGGCCGTGTGGCGAAAGCAACATATATAGGGTGGGGGGGAGTATCGAGCAGCTGGAAAAGTTGAGCAAGCATTGAGCAACCAGAAGGGGTGAGCGATTGGTGACCAGGCGACCTGGTCGAGGGCATGGCCAACCAGAAGTCGCTACCGATTCGGCAACCTAGGCCAAATTGTTGTTACTAGTTGTCCTGAACTGGTACGAGCCGGCTGAATACCACCACTGTTCTGAACTCTTGTTGGCTATTCATATTATATGATAGTCTTTTCAGTATAATTGTTTCTTTCAGTATCTGAAATCAGTTTGTTCCCTATTCAAACAAAGAATAAAATATTAATGAGTCTTTTGAAAGCATTACAGCTATTCTTCAAATTATTCATTTTTAATGGAAACCATAATTACAGTTCCCAAATAGGAGACATATTCTTTTGTGACAGAAGTTCCTTTTATTTTTTCAATAAAAAAACAGCATTATTGCTTAGTGTCCTTACCTGTTCAGTGTTTGAATTGTTAGTGATTGTTTTGTAACCATAGAAATTGAGTTTTTTTGTTGGATTTGTTTATGTGAAATAAAAGAATAGTTAGTCTATCCTTGCCCCATATTTTCCATTATATATTATGAATATTTCTATTACATATTATGAAAGTTTAAAGTTTTGGGTTCTTCAGAAACTATAGAAAACTGGCTGTTTCTTATGTTAGCAATCATGTTTATGTCTGAATTTATTAATGTCTCTTTTAAAATGTTTGAAAAATGTCATGCTGCATGAAGGTAATGACATATTTAGTATAATTATATTTTTCACATTTTTTTCAAAATCATTGTGCTGAAACTGCAGTAAATCTTTCAATTAGAATAGATTACACTGAGTAGATTATTACTAGTTTATGTCAGATAAAGGGTTATTCATTCATCTAGTTTCTCATTCAGCAAAACAAAACAACAGTCAGATGAGGAAAACTAAGGCAGATACTGTACATTCATTCAGTACTTCATCTATGATCTGAAAAAAGAGAGAAGAAAAATAGAACAGTTTTGGCTGTATACTTGAACAGTTTACTTCCAGTTCAAATATAGGAAGAGAAGCTGTTTATCAATAATGCGATGAAGAAAATTAAAAATAGGCAGATTTAACTAGCTAGAATATTGTGAAGTAACTGTTCCTTTGCCCAAGGTATCTATCTAAAGGGTTCATTAATATTTGTGACTTACTTAGAACAAGTGGACACGATAAGTTAAGTTTCCCTTAAAAGAGCAAAGGAATTTAAAAAAACAGATTATAACCTTGATTAAAATGGGGTTGTGGGAAATTAGTAAATTTATAATGCATACATTTCAGAGTATTTAGTATATACTTCTCTAATAATTTGGCCAATATTTACTGTACTAATATCCTTTGGCATTCTGGATTATCACTGGAGAAATGTAAGTACGTTCTGCAGCAATGGTTTTTGTAATCCCCCCAAATTTGCAAATTCAATAAGAATTGAAAGTATATCTTACTGTTGCTAATTTGCACAGTATTTTGTCATTCTGTGGAGAGAAAAAGCAAAACCTTTTTGTGTGTGTATTAATATGGTGCTCTGGAAGTTTCATTCCAGGTTCTAAAACACACATTTTTGTGTATTGAGAAAGGATACACAGCATGATTACTCCCCCAAAATTTAAAAGTAACAGATTGCTGGTGGGATAAATAAATAGTAATACAGGCAATGTGTTGCAAACAGAAAAAGAGTGGTATTAAGGTATAGTGGATTGCAAAAGTAGCATGGAGAAGAATTAATGAGACTTCAGCATAGGGCCAAAAAAAACTGTAAAATCAGTTATCCAGCGAAATGAAGAGGACCTTGGGGAACAATAGGGATCACTCAATTTATAATATCTGAACACATTTGGAATTTCAAAAGCATCTTTGAAGTATTCTCACATAATAACCGTCCAGGGTGGTTGGACTCGAACCAAAGAGATTCCAGTTCTAATCCATCCTCAGCCACAGAAGCTCACTTGGAGAATATGGACCAGTCACACTTTCTCAGCCAAACCCATTTCATGGGATTCCTATTGTGTGGAAAGATGGGGAAGAGCGTTATGTATACTGCTTACACTAGCTAAAATACTGTGAAGTAACTGTTCCTTTGCCCAAGGTATCTAAAAGGTCCATTAATATTTGTGATGTATTTAGAACAAGTGGACATTACAAGTTTCCCTTAAAATAGCAAAAAGACTTTTAAAAATAGATTTAATCTACTGCCTTGACCTGCTGTAGAAAAGTTGGGACGAATATCAAATCAGTCAGTTCCTTTTCCAGGAGGAAACACTATGTTGATTTTTTCCCCTTATTATTATCTCTTCAGGATACAGCTATTCATTTTCCAGTGCATCTTTATCTTTTTCCTAATAAATGGGCATACCTTCCATCAAAGCAGTGTTCAATTATCCATGGTTTTATTTATTTTTTTAATAAAATTGATAATTGATAATCTTGGAAGAAAAGATTATGTGCAGATGGCACTCTTACATTGTCCATGTGAATTTTTCATTTAAAATTGTAGTAGTATTCTTTTAATTGAGTATCAGATATGTATTGGTGCCTTGCCATGCATTAAAGACAATATCCATATGTAGGTAATAGATTCCTTAGCAGAAGTACTGTATTTGCAAGATCCTGATGGAGCATAAGAATAGAGCTTAGTCTGTAAGAGAAATGGTTAACTTTCAGTCTTACCCTGAGCAAAATAAGTTCAATAAAAATATTGTACAGATCTCTGGTATTTTTCTTCCTAAGTTTCTAAACCAAAAGAAACACTTTCCTGGGAGTAAAGCCTATTTATTTATTTTGCCTTACATATGATCAAGCACCATAATGCCAAAGGATGCTAGGCACTAGTGGACAGATAAACTCAACACTCAAATCTAAATAGTTGAAGTAGGAGTTTCATGAGGAATGAAGTCCATGTACTACCAAGTATCCTGATCATTTGAAGGGTTCTCTAATGTAGGCTTAATTTGGCATGAAGAAGTTTGGGGTATCTCATTTGAAATAAAATTCAGGCAACCTTGAATAAGTAGAGAGTAGGCCATCAAGGGTGATCACAGAACAAAAAATGAAACTGTGAAAAAAAGAAGTTGAAAACTTAGAAATATTCAGTTTGAAGAATAGATAAGTTTTCATCGAATATTTGAAAGGATGTTACACAGATGGCAGCCAAGACTGGTCTCTATCATCCTAGAAGGCAGGACATAAACTAATGTGAATGCCTTATAGTAAGGCATGTTTTAAAAAGCAGTTAACAGTAAAAACAGATCGGTATTATAGTATAGTAAAGAAATTAATTTTAAAAATAGACATTTATTCTATATGCATTAATTTATTTTCCTGTGCAAAACTGGGAACTGAATTGCATTGCTTTAAATCACCTTGATTCAATGTTTACACATTTATACATTTATACTTTATACATTCTTTAAAATATATTTTGAATATATTTTCATGGTATTTTTTTTTTCAGGAAAGGAATCTTAGAAGAATACAGTCAGATCACCAGCCTTGTTACTGAAGAACTAGTAAATGTTCATAAAGAGATCCAAATATCTGTTGAACAATTAGACCCTAGTTCAGAGTACAGTAGTTTCATAGAAACTCACAGGTAAAATATTGGTGGTAGTGTTTTACTGCACAATAAGTAGGTTCTTAACAATGCAGATCATAGTAACTATGCTTATAGAAATAAGTCCATGTAATAGCAAAAGCGATCTGTGTGGTTTAAATTGTCCAATTATTACAAATAGTTCTTTCTCATAAATTATCTAATGCACACAATGACATCAGATGTAGAAATCTGGGTAAATAATTAAATCTGTGCAGTATTCCTATTACTGTAATCTGCAAAATATTTTCCTCTGTTGATAACATTTTTCTAGTATTTCCTCAGATATTTTGCTATATGGATTGAGTTTTTGTTGTTGATATAAGACTTACAGATTAGAAAGTTTGGATATTACAATTATTGATGTATAGGTTTTAAAAGAATATGCAGGACTGTTAAACTGCATGATTATTACTTGAGGCATTTATTAATTTTAGCAATTAAAATGTACTTTTTTATTTGTTTGCTTTTTTAAGGGAATATTTATTTTAAATATAAACTATATATTCAAAGACATACTGTTATTTATGGCTACTACATTTTTATTGATTTACAGAATTTACTTTTGAGTTTGCAATTATAAATGTGATATACATGTAAAGAAAATCAGATTTAATTTAGAATGGCAGGACATTTCTAGCAAGAATGGTTGCTTTATAATACTTTTAGAAGTACTCTGCTTCTTTAATAGTTCCTTCCTTCTGCCACTGCAGTTCCTAGATATCTACTGCTGCAATTGGAATTTCACAGTAGAGGTTACAGAATTCTAATATATCGAGGCAGTAAAAAAAAGTATGTTCTGTGGTAGTTGACTTCATTTCATTTCAAAAATCTAAATGTGATTTACTCTGGCAGATTAAAGTGGAGGAGTCTGTGCTTTTGATTTGATATCCAAAACTTTCATACTTACAGATAAATTTCTTAATTGCCCATCTCCAGCGGAGAATGAATGAATGAATGAGAAAGAGAGAAACTGTTATAACAGAACAAAACACTCATGGGGTGGAGGAGAAAAATAAAATGAGAGTAGATACTGAACATTTACATAATATGGCATAGTTATGCACAGGGGTGGGATTCAAAAATCCCAGCAACTGGTTCGCTGCCCGGTTGCTGGGTGGGCATGGCCATGGTGGGTGGGGCCTACTGGAGCTTCCTGTTTCTGTATTCTGGTGGGACTCCAGAGCCTATGGGAGGCAGTTTTCATCCTCCCAAGGGTCCAGAGGCCGCCTCCTCCAGGCCTCTAGGAGGGCGAAAACAGTTTCCCCCAGCCTCTGGAGGCCCACCAGAAGCTGGAAATAGACCCATTTGGCCATTTCTGGTTTTTCCAGAGGGGCCATTTTTCATCCTCCCAAGGATCCAGTGGCCTCTCCTGGGCCTCTGGGAGGGCGAAAACAGCCTCCCCTGACCTCTGGAGGCCCACCGGAAGCCAGAAATAGGCCTGTTTTGCCACTTCTGGTTTTTCTGGGAGGGCTGTTTTTTTGCCCTCCCAAGAGTCCAGAGGCTGCCCTGGACCTCTGGGAAAGCGAAAATAGCCTCTCCTGGGCTCTGGAGGCCCTCTGAAAGTCGGAAACAGGCCCATTTCTGGACTTCCAGAAGGCCCGCTTTTCCCCCTCCCAGAGCCTCCCAGACCCTGCAGTTACCTCCATCGAAAATGGACCACGTGGAGACTCCTGGGAAGGGCTGGGTGGGGCCAGCCGGTTGAGTGAAACACCGGTTCAGCAAACCAGCTGTAACTTTAACATTCAGTTCAACCGAACTGGTCTGAACTGGTAGAGTCCCACCACTGATTATGCCAGAAAGTATGATATAACTATAAAGTGATATCAGTTATTCAACTAACCTTAAATTACTATAACTTCCACGGCCAATGCTTCTTAACTTATAATTAATCTACCTAATACAATGATCTGTGATGGAAGCTTGTTAGTCACTGCAGCCACAATTTTGAATAATTTCTTTTTTTTCCTTTCTCCTGAGGAAGGGAAATCCTAGGAGCTCATCAGTTCTTTGAGTAGGTTCTTAAAAATTGCTGTCAGATAGTTTGAAAAAAGAAATGCCTAATACTTGTATTATTATTGCTTTTTTTTAACTGAAGGACATCAGATATTGAACAACAAGAAATAGAATTTGATACATCATTATTAGAAGAAAATGAAAATCTTCAAGCTAATGAGATTATGTGGAATAATTTAACAGCTGAAGGTTTACAAACCATGTAAGTAATTTAGCCTCTTTTTTTCCTTTTCAATTTTCGCTGTGTAAGATATAAAAATTGCTGAATCAGGTAAGATCTGTGTAATATGCCTTTTTATAAGAAAGTTATAGCCATTCTCTTGTTTCTCTCTCTCTTCCCATTTTTCTTAACGATCACCTTGTATACAAAATAAAATATAAATCAAATTGGTTATGCTGTCAAAATTATTTTGCTTTCTTAATTTAAGTTTTAAGAAATGTGGGTCTATATTTCTTTTCCAAGAATTACATAAAAGAGTTGTGTAAAGATTGTGGCTGGATGATGGCTACTTTAGAGAAAATTGGAGAATAATGACAGTGAAACCTCACTATAATGGGCCACTTAGGAATTCTGTTCCTCTTCAATGTCCATTTAATATTAAAGTACCGTATTTCCCCATGTATAAGCCACCCCTTTTTTCCAAAATTTTCAAGCCCAAAAAGTAGCGGGGTGGCATATACAAAGCAGGTACACTTTTTATACGTGAAAAATGCATAAAATAATAAAGTAGGAATAAACTGGTTTTCCAGCAGTATGCTATACTTTTTTGTAAAAATTGTACGTGATGATACGATTACGAGTGCGAGTACGCGATAGAAATGCATATGCTAGGCATCGGCCTGAATGCTTCGTTCCTACTCTCGTTCCGATGCGTAGATTGCTAGCGTCGCCCACACCGCTTTCGGCGTCATGACCGAAGTTGTAGATCTAGACGTCGAATTTTGTTTCTTTGTAAATTTTCTTTCTTCATAACTTGTTTCTCTAATAAAATATTTTTTTCAAAACTTCACAGTCCAAAAATTGGGGGGCTTATACAAAGGGGGTGCTTATACATGGGGAAATACGGTATACCTCAGGACTACATAGGGCATTTCACAATGATAACATTATGCAAATTTCACAAATTGTGCCATTTGCATCAATTTATTTCAACAGTGGGCATCTGTTATTTAGAGGAAAGATGTGGTTGAAATTTGGTTGATTACATTTTAAATGGGATTCTATTAAATCAAGGTTTTACAGCATCTGGGAAGAGAACTCTGCGGTACAGCAATCCACACATCAAGAAGAACATGTGCCCATAGGACATCTAAAACTGGACCAGCTTTGTATCAAAACAGTGTCTTAGTGAAACCATTTTTGTAGCTCTTTCTTCTGTCTGAATTATGTAATGCCCTGGATAGTACTCTTGTTTTACAGGAAGGCCGAGATTGTCTGTCTTGTTTTGACAATAGACTAGCTGTTCCATATGTAAAAACTAACTTGTAGTGAGAAGCAGTTGGATGTTAGAGATTTATTGGAAAGAAAGCTAAATTAGAAGATGTTGAATGAGATATGAGAAGTTGGAAAAGGAAAAGTTAAGGATAGTAACAGTGGAAATAAGATGAAACATATTAGTCCTATGCTAGTTGGGGAGGCAAGCTGGACAGGAGTTGACTCTGGATAATGGCAGAGGCTTTGAAGTGTAAGCAAAGTTGCTGCTGGTTTATGTTTTGCAGAGACAGCTACAGAAGAAAGAGAGAACAGAATGATAACTGCCATTGTTAATCAGGCAGTCATACAGGAGAGACATGGAGCTGGCCCATCCAGAAAAATACTTAAAATTTGTGGCTGGAACAATATCCTGGCAAAATCAGTGAGAATGGTAGAGACCAGGACAAAGAGTAGAGAATTGTTTGCAAGGTTTGGAGCAAAACCCAGAAGAGTAGAAGACTAGAAGCTGTTATGACAACAGGTTCCTAAATACGTGTTTGGCTGGAGGAAAGAGGAAAGAGACTAAATGAAATAAACAGCCGAGGGTTTTGTTTGAAAACATAGCTTGTGGACTGGTGATGGGCTATAATATTAGACTCCTTGGCTGATATGCTACAAGGATCCCCTTTGAGTGAGAAAATAGAAGAGGAGGCCTTGCTTTACTTAATAAACAGGTAGGCTCTGGATGATTTATTTATAATAGATAGTTGATTATGGAGAGAAAGAAAAATGGAGGTGGTTATGATTTTGAATATGAACACCAAATGTAACTTAAGAGTTTATCATTTGCCTTGCTAATCTCCATTACTTTTTTTTTTAATAAAAATTTTATTTGGGTTTTCACAAAACATAATACAAGTAAATTTTCTTTTTTTGAGAATAGCATGGTCCTGGGTTATCACTTCTCCATGCAGACACAAATTCAATTTCATATTCATCTTTGTGTTCTATTCCATATCTTTTTTTATTTAAGTTTTTATTGGTTTTTAAAAACAAACATAAACAAAAAAAACATAAAAACATCAAGCCATCTTCCATATGTATACATACAGTGTGCCGGTTGGTTTACAAATGGTTTTGTGCTTCCATTTCGTAGTCTTCAATTACAATTACATTGCATATAATCTCATATTTTCAATCAAAAATTAAATACCTTAGTATCATTAATCAGTCATTTGACTATACTTTTATTCATTCATGTTTTACAAGATAATCATAATTTACTTAGTTTGTTTTATAACAGTTTATATTATCATCCCAAATCTATCCTAAAATCATTTTGTAGATATAATAAGAAAGAAGTACATCTTTATATATTTATTATTTTCTAAAAGTCTACATATTTCATTACTGTATTTTATTGTCTAACCATTGATAGAATAGATCCCAAATTTTATAAAATTGTTTATCCTCTTGTTCCCTAATTTCAAATGTCAATCTACTCATTCCAATATTTTCTTAATGATTTCCTCCTGTGATGGTGTTTTCTCATTTTTCCAGTTTTTGGCAAATACAATCCTAGCCACTGTTAATACATTTACAATCAGATATTTCAAGTCTTTACTATATATTTCAGGTAAAATTCCCAATAAAAATATCTCTGGTTTCAAGTCTATATGTTTTTTTGTCATTTTTTCCAACCACATGTGGATTTTAGTCCAGTATTTTTTTAGCATCCGCACAAGTCCACCACATATGGTAATATGAGCCAGATGTCTGATGACATTTCCAACATTTTTCAGATTTATTCTTGAATATTCTTGCTATTCTTGTTGGGGGAAAATGCCACCTGTAAAACATCTTACACAAATTTTCTTTATATGCTGTTGACATTGTCATTTTATAATTTTGAGACCACAATTTTTGCCATTTCTCTAAATCAATCCCATATTCAAAATTCTTCCCCCAAGCAATCATAGTTTCTTTAACTTGTTCTTCTTCTAATTTAATTTCTAATAAATATCCATACAATTTTTTAATCACCTTTTCATTAGTACCTGTCAAAATCTTATCTAAATCAGTCAATTTATCATAGAAACCTTCCATTTTAGAATCTTTATCATACCTTGAATGTATTTGTGCATATGAAAACCAATTCATCTTTATACCTCGTTCCTCTAGTTTTTATATAGATTTGAGTTCACCCTTTTCATTCAATATTTCACCATATCTAACTGTTTGTTCCTTTTTGTATATTATAGGATAAGAAAATGCTTCAATAGTCGATAGCCAGACTAGAATTTTCAAATAACATTGCCTTTTAGTCTTCTCCCAGTTTAACCGAGAGACTCCCTTATATAATGTCTTCTAAAATACCCCTGTGTTTTAGTTCCTTTATACCATAAAAAAGCATGCCACCCCAACAACAAATCATGTCCTTCTAATGTCAACAATCTAGTATTTCTTAGAGTTATCCATTCCTTAACCCACATCAGATTTGTAGCTTGATAATACAGCTCCCAATTAGGCAAACCAAATCTTCCTCTAATTCTAGCATCTTGCAAAAGTTTTAACTTTATTCTCGCTTTCTTACCTTGCCATATATATTTCAACGCAATTTTATTTAAATCTTCAAAGTAATCTTTTCCAAGCCTAATTGGAATTGCTTGAAACAAATATAAAATTCTGGGTAATATATTCATCTTGATTGTTGAAATTCACTCTATTAGTGACAGTTGTAAGTTTTCCCATTTCTCCAGATCTAGCGCTATCTGCTGTTTAAGTTTGATATAATTATTCTCTTTTAGTGTACTACATCTTGCTGTCAAATATATCCCCAAGTACTTGATCTTATTTGTGACCTGAATTTTCAATAGGTCTGCCAGTTCTTCCTTTTGTCTTAATAGCATATTCTTTGTCAAGATCTTTGTCTTATCTTTATTTATTTTCAAAACAGCCACCTTTCCATATGTCTCTATCTTTTCTATCAATTTTGGTGCTGTTTCTAGAGGGTCTTCTAAGATGAAAACCAGATCATCTGCAAATGCTTGAGGCTTAAATTCTTCCTTTTTGATTTTCATTCCTTTTATATTCTTTTCATCTCTAATATTTCTGTTTAGGACTTCCAAAGTTAATACAAACAACAAAGGTGATAGTGGGCACCCTTGTCTTGTTCCTTTTCTTATATTGATAGAGTCTGTCAGTTCTCCCTCTATCATTACTTTTGCCGTTTGCTTACAGTATATAGTTTCTATTGCTTGAATAAATTTTCTAGCACAGCCCATCTGTTCCAGTAGTAATAACATGAATCGCCAATTCACATTATCAAATGCCTTCTGTGTATCTAGAAATATCAGAGCCATTTGTTTTTCAGGATGTGCCTTATAGTATTCCAAGGTGTCCAAGATTACTCTCATATTGTCTCTTTGGCAGAAATCCATTTTGATCAGGATGAATAAAATTATTTAGATATTTTTTAAGTCTTTCTGCCAATATTGAAGCAAAGATTTTATAATCTGCATTTACTAAAGAAATAGGTCTATAGTTCTTAATTTGTAATGGATCGGCCTCCTCTTTTGGAATAAGTGTAGTATAGGCTTCTTCATTCATAACTTCTAGCAATGGAAGATTCAACGATTCTTGTAATGTTTTGTAAAATTCTGCCGGAAGTCCATCTGGGCCTGGTGCCTTTCCATTATTTTGCTTCTTGAATGCTTCAGTTAACTCCATCGTTATATTGCTTTCTAACATTGTTTCAATCTCTTTAGGTATCTGAGGTAAATTAACATTCTGTAAGTACTGTTTAACTCTATCCTCATCAATATTCTCTTACATTTATAGTTTCCCATAGAAGTCTCAAATGATTTCCTTCTTCTCTTTACTACCATAGCAAACTTGGCCTTGGTCATCTGTTAATTGCAATATTTTCCTTGATTCTTTCTCCTTTCTCAATTTGTATGCTAACCATCTACCTGGTTTGTTTGCATCTTCAAAGTAGTTCTTTTTAGCACCTCTAATTTTCAGTGCTAATTCTTCTTTTTCTATTAGACCCATTTTATGTTTAACTATATCGATTTTTAGCTTGATGTCCTTTTTCTGTGGCATTTTCTGTAGCTCTTTTTCAAGTCTTTTATACTCATCCTCGAAGGCCTTAGAGGCTAATCTTTTCATAGTATTTCTTTTCCTTGTATAGTCCTTGTATTATCAAGCCTCTAACGTATGCCTTCATTGTATCCCATATATTCTGAATTGATGTATCTTCTTTTTTGTTTTCTCTAAAGAAAAAAGCCAATTCTTTCTCCATCCATTGTGTGACGTCTTTTTCCTTTAATATAGTATTATTTAACGTCCATCTAGATCTTCTTTTTTGTCCTTTCCATTTAATTGTCATTGGATTGTGATCTGCCCAAGTACTTGTTTCAATATTTATTTCTTGAATATTAGTTATTAATTCTGTTGACATCCATATCATATCTATTCTGGACCATGATAAGTGTCTATTTGAATAGAAGGTATATTGTTTAGTTTTAGCATTTCTTTCTCTCCATCTATCTTTTAAGTTTATTTCATCTACCATTTAAAAAGAAGATTTAGGGAGAGTCTTTCTGTTTTGCTTTATTGTTTTCTGTGCTGTATAATCCAATTTATTGTCTACAATTCCATTAAAATCTCCCATCATAACTATATTAGCGTAGTCCAGTTCAATTTTCATATGTAATTTTTTGTAGAATTTTTCTTGTTTGTCATTTGGGGCATAGCTTGCAATCAGGAGTGTTTTCGTATTGTCCATTATTTCCACCATTAGTATTCTTCTGTCATCATCGGTATAAATCAATTTTGCTGGGATAGTCTCTTTAATATATAAAACCACTCCTCTTTTCTCACATTGTGTCAAGGAAGTAAATATTTTCCCTAATTTTGGCTGTATCAATAATTGTTCATATTATTTTTTAATATGTACTTCTTGTAGACAAATTATATCAAATTTTAATTTCTCTAATTTATGAAAGGTTTTCCTTCTTTTAATGGCTGAGTTAAGTCCATTTATATTAATTGTAATCAGTTTTTTCTCTTCCATGGTTATATTTTGTAGTTAGGTTTAGCAGCTCTCATAGATCTTGGTTCACATTATTCTTTGGCTTCCACCTTTCCACCTACTACACCTTCTTTTTCAATCGCCATTTGGCAGTCCTCTTGGAATTCAATTAGTGAGATTTCTTTTTCTGCCTCTTCCTCTTTCCCTCCAAAAAATTCTGTATAAAATAATTCCGCTTTCTCAATTGAGTCAATTCTATGTCTCTGTTCTTGCCATGTGAACATTAAACCTTCTGGAATCAGCCATCTATAATTCACTTCTTTTTTAAGTAGCATTTTAGTCAGGAATCTGTATTCTCTTCTCATCTCTCTCACTCTTCTGGGTATTTATTTCAAGACCACAATCTCCTTGTCTTTATATTTCAATGTTTTCTCTTTTGCCACTTGCAATATTTGCATTTTAATGGCTTTCTTTGTAAATCTAATGTGAACTTCTCTTGGTAAGCTATTTCTCATCGCATATCTTGTGAAAACTCGAAACCTCATCTAGTCCATCCATCATGTTCTCTTGAATTATTTCCAAAGCTTCATCCAGTATTTCTATCATTATCTCAGCTAAGTTTTGTCCTTTTTCTTCCTCTAGGTTTTGGAATCTAAGATAGAATTCTGATCTATCCATCTCCCATCTCAACATACCACATTTATCTTGTTCAACCACTGTTAATCTATTATCAATATCTCCAATCTTCTTGTCTCTTTGTTTATCTTCTTCAATTTTTTGGAATCTCTCATCATACTTCAACATCATTTGTTGGATGTTCTCCACTTTTTCATTGGTTTTCCCTGTTCTTTGTTCAGTGTTCTCTGTTCTTTGTTCAGTGTTCTCTATTCTCTTTTCAATATTCTCTGATCTTGCTTGAATATTTTGAATTCCTTGCATAATCATCTGCAGAGTCACTTTTTCTTGTTCTTTTTCTTGCTTTGACATTGTCTGTATTGAACGTTGTCCTCCAGATGGTGGAGAGGAGGAAGTAGAAGTTGAAGAACCAGGAGCTGTAAATTTCCTACTCATTTTAAGCAATTCAAAATCTTCAGGTTCTTCTAAACCTTAAACCAATTGTGAAATAACCAATTGTAGTTCAAAATAAAAATAGTAGAAAAAAGAAGCCAAATAGTAATGATAAAAAAAGAAGAAGAAGGAAAAAAAAAGGGGAGGACAAAATTTCTTCAGGTTCTTCAACACCTTAATCCAATCGGTGATTAGATGAAGAAAAAGGCTTGAAAAACAAAGAAAAGGAAAAATTCTTCAGGTTCTTCAACACCTTAATCCAATTGAGAGGTCTCAAATAGAAAAGAGTGCATAAAAATAAACCAGAAAGGTAGATGAAAAAACAAAAATACCAGGAAAGGAGAAAAAAAGGCTATTCCCTTTAAAAAAAGGAAACATTAATACTAAAGCTTTCCCTTTAAAATAAAAAGCAAGCGTAGAGATTGGACTTCCAAAGGAAAAAAAAAGAAAAAGGCAAGGTCCAACAAAGCCAAAGATCCAAATAGCTATTGCAAAAAAAAAAAAAAAAAGATAAAATGAAATAAAATAAAGCTGGTGAGGAGGGATAGCACAACTTAGAAAAAGTAAAAAGAGCACACTGCGCTTCGTTTAATTATCCAAGGCTCTTATTATAACTCTCTTCTCCAAAAACTTATCACCTTCCCCCCCCCCCCCAGGTTTCAACACCAGACTCCAGCTGTCGATAGAAACCCAGAAGAGCACCTGCAATAATACTCTCCAATGCTCTTCCCTCCATCTTATCAAACAGTCAGTGTCCTTGAAAAAAGTCTCAATTCTTTCTCAGCTTTGTCTGGTCAAAGGAAAAGTAGAGTATTTCCAAGCCTCTAGTTGGCAGTGTTACAAAGTTTCTTTAGCTTTCATTTTCCCCCTCCTTTTCCGGCAGAGTATAATAAGAATTAGTTTAAAAAGGAAGAAAATATTTTTTTAAAAAAAAAGACTAAAAGGGAGTCTTTGGCTTAATATATTATAAAATCAAAAAGGGGAAAGAAAAGAGTAGATTAAAAAAAAAGGAAAAAACCAGTCCAGTTTCGAAATATAGGATCATCAGCAATAAGAAAAAAAAAATATTACTTTGACATTTCTGTTTAAAATCGCTGCTTATTCACTTCTGTCAAAAAACTTTTACAGATTCTTTCTTTCCCTTAGGGTGTCCTCTCAAATCTTTAAATAAAGAAAAGTTCTCACCAAACTGGCACACTTTCTCTTTCGTGTTCTCACCAAACCGGCACACTTTCTCTTTCGTTCTCTTTCGTTTCGGAGCTGTCCCAACTTCAGCAGCTTTAATGGCTGCCTCTTTGTCGCTGGCAAAAAGAGCTTCTCCTGGATCTACCAGGGAGTTTGCGATATCCCTGGGATCAACAGGATGCGCTCTTTACATTCACCATGTCTTCGGGACGGTTTAGATCCACTTGGACCGTCCAGGAGCAAAGATATTGGCAGCGATCGCAGACCTCCAAGATCGCATGCTGTATCGTCGTGATGCCAGCTCCGCCCTTCTATTCTATTCCATATCTTATTGTTATTTTAACATTTTCTCAATAATTTTTCCCTTTCCTTAGTTTTCTCAATCTTACTTTTAATTATCTCATTCCTTTCTAAATTCAATTATATACATCTTTTTCTAAGTTTCAATACCTTTCTAGTCATTATGTTTATACTTTTGTCTGTCCTGTTTCAATTTCATATTTTCTTTTCTCATTAAACAAATTTTTTCCCTTGTAGTTACTAATTGGAGTATGACACCTTTGTATCTTTTAATTTTTATCCATTCAACTCTTATTTAAACTTCAATTTATGCCTTTACAATTATAACATTCAATATAACACATAACTTCCAGTCGAATTCTACTTGGTACGTTCTTAAAATATGCACTAAGTTCTTAAAGAGAAAATATATATATAACAATAATAAATAAAATACTTATTCTATTCCAATTCAGCTCTATCATTAATGTTAGTTATAATCTTTGACATCTTTAACATTTCTTTTCAATAGGGTATCATACTACTAAGAACACTTATAATACATATTTTTTCATGTTTCTTTCATATTCCTCTTCACTTAAATTTTTATAACACATTTATAATAATTAAAATGTTCCCCTCCTTTCCTAATTTCATTCTCTCATTCTCTTTATTTCATTTATTTATTAAACATTACATTACATTACAATGAGTATTTTTATCTATCATTTTAATCACACTTGTTTCATATTTTCATTTCTATTTCTAATATAACAATACTATCTTATGTATCCTTGCAGAATCCCCCTTTCAATTAAGTTTTCACCCATTATCTCTGTGTCTTCTAAATAGGCTTAAACCCTTAATCCTTGTACGTTTTTCCTGTTTCTCTGTCCTGTTTCTGTCCTTTATAATTTCTTTTCCTTTCCCTCTTCCCCCTCTTCTTCTCCCTTCCCTTTTTGACCCCTTCTCTAATTCTGATTCTCTCTTCTGTAATCCTCTCTTCTGTTTCTTCCTAATGTTGTAATTACTTTTCAAACTATTCTTTTTTTGGAGTGTTTTTTCAAATCTTAAATTTTTCACTCTCTTTCCCCCCCTTTCCTTTCTTTTCCCCACATAGAAATACTTGGTCATTGAAGATGGCTTCTTCTTTGTCCTGTCCTTCTTGTTCTACAGGCATTTCTTGTTGTTTCTCATAGTTCAGGATCTCCATTTCTAAAAATTGAAATAAGAAGCCAAAAGAACCTCTTCCTTCTTGTGTATCTTCTTTCTGCTTTTTAAGTTCCATTCTCAATTCTTCCAAGACTGATACCATTTTTAAAACTTTTAAACAACCACCCGATTAATTTTAGTCCTTTAGATCCGATAGCCAAAAATCCAAAAATCACCAAGTAATCCAAATAATCCAAAGCTGTTTCTTCTTGCTTCTTTTTTCCACTTTCTCTTCCCGTGGTTCTCTTATCTTGTTACAAAGTTTCAGTTAAAATGTATCTTTTAGGAATCTTGTTAAAGTTTCACTATTAATTCCTTTCACTTCCAGGGTGGTCTTCTCCATTTTTCCAGATCCCACCCTTTTGTTTTTTTCCTTCTTTTAAAAGTTTTTGAGAATCCAGAAATCTTTATTATCCCTTTGACATTTTATTTTCAGCTTAAATACCTGTTAATGTCAAAGTGGATTTTTGCCGGTTTCTTGCTTAAATCTCTTAGTTGTCAATATAGGGAAGAAAAGAAGAAAAAAAACCAAATCCTTTCCCTTCCCTCTCTCATTTGCCACTTCAAAGTCTTCTTTGGGAATAATGTTGTTCTTTATAATTCAAATTCCAGGGTACCTTATATTGTTGCTTTTACAGTTCGACCCAGTCAGCCAAAGCTTTCTCTTCTTATCTTCCTCCTGCACATTCTTTTCCAGTTGAGTTCTTCTTTGAGGTGGCCATTTCTGACCACCACTGCAACCGCCTTCGGGAAAGGGAGTAATGGCCAGCTGGCGAGGAGAGATGTGACTCTCCTCGACCCTACTGGCAATCTCCCCCCTCTTTACCACCTCTATGGGGTAGCTTAGCCCCAAAACCAGCCAGCTCGGGGTGCTCCAGCGGCGAGCACAGATTGAAACTGTGCACGATCGCAGATTTCAGTCTGTCAACGAAGAAGTTCAAACCAGAAGCCACTAATCTCCATTACTTTGAGGTGGTCCAAGTGCTAGGTGAGATTGTTCTAAGTTACCCAATCTCAGTTGTCAAATCCTTCTGTTCTACGGATATTGGAGGAGCTTCATGAGTGAAAGGAACTGAAAAGATGCCAGAACCAATGGTGATATAAATAAAAAATGACTGAAACCCAAATGGCCTTATTTGTCTACATAGTGACAATAAAAGCAATAAAACATTGTCCTATGCATTTTGTCAATGGAATCAACAGCCATGTTCAGCATAATCACTGGGGTTGTGGCAAGGAGACTTTTGTTTATTTTTGTTATAGCAGCAATTGGACCACAAATCTTTAGTAATTATAACTATTGCATTAATCAGCACACAATTGGATTACTACACTGCAAACTATACTAGGTTGCCTTTGCTAATGACTCAAAACTTAGAGCTGTTTCAGTGTAGCAAATGATTGGAAACAGAACACACTACTGTAGATTTTCACATACTTTGTGGTCTCTTGGAGACCACCAGCCAGTTTTGGTGGCCAATTCAAAGTACTATTGACTATAAAGAGCTACCATGTTGTTAGGACACGTATATATCTAGAGAGCTTACCTGAAATTTTCCACTGCACCAAGACAAAGGATGTAAACCAAAAATTTCTCTGACAGTCCACCCAAAGAGGTTCTTTGTCCCTTCTCTTGTGATGCTTTGGAAATCACCAAGACTAGAAACAGTTCAATAGGCCTTTGGCCCAGAATAAGGAATGATAAGAAACTAGTTTGGAGCTATGATTATTTTAATGTAGATGAGGGTGGTAGGATTTGGGTTAAATTTTGAATGACAGACCACCTAATAATTAATACTAATAATTCTTTGTCAGAAAATATATCTTTGTATATAGGAGTGTGTCTGTAGACAAATAATTGTTGTTATAACATGCTAGCACCTTATGTTTCCCCATGCATGTGCAGAACTTGTTTTCATTTATGTAAGAAGGTTTCTTATTTCTGTACTATCATCAGGGTTAACTATAACCCTCAGAAAAGATGTGCAAGGAAATCGATCAACTTGTCATTTCTGCAAAGTACCTGAAAAGAAAAATTAATTTCCTGTTTGTGAGATTAACTTCTACTCACAACGTTCAATATCCGACTTAATTCTTAAAAAGGTCTTGCCACCGTGATCATAATTTCTTGTAATAAAAAGCAAGACTTCTAGATTTCTAATCACCATTAGAACTTGTCTTTCCTCTGTTAGATTGAACAGGGAACCAGATACCGCACTGTACCTAGTTGCTTTGAAATAAGATTTGTGTAGCATAAAATAGAAAATGAAAGATTATTTGTTCTCTGGAAAAGATTTGTTACATGAGTTTTTAGTTATGATCCCTTTATTGATGAATAGTGAAAGTAAAGAAAATTGGAAGTGATAAGTTAATAAATCAAGTAAATTAATCTTCTCTGATTAATTTGACAGTGTTTTGTGCTGCTGTATTATTCAGAGTCTTGAGATAATAGAAGTTTTATCCTACTATTGGACAATTTGGGGAAAATTAATGTGTCTCAGTGCAATTAGCTGACTTAGTGAATCTTCCAACTCTTCATTTCTGTAGAATGTTGTGATACTTTTTTTTTAATGAAGGGTTATTATTCTTGGCATTCTTGGTGTGCAGTTCAGAATTCAAATATTCTCGGGTATAAACATCTTAAAAGGCCAATGCATTTTTAAAAAACTGGTCATTAGGAATTAATGAATTTATATTGTAAAACAGTTATGGTTTTCATATAACAAGTTTTTAAATTGTTAATTGTCCTTATGACAAATTAATTTTGCTACATTTAAATGAACATAATTAGTTTATAACAAGAAAAGTTCCAGCAGCATATAAATAAATGCAATGAGTTAAAGAAAATTGTTTTATATGTAGTAAAAATGTGTTTCTGGGGTTTTATTGCATTTGTTATTTGAAACTATATTACAAGCAGAATAATCTCAAAATGAAAACTATTACATTCTAGTTAGTTTGCAAAATGTTTAGCATACTATTGTTCCTGTTATTGTGCCTCTTTTTTAATGAAAGTTCTTGATTTTTTTAAAAAATAACATACAATATAAATATTGATGGATTTTGACAGCCTGAAAAGATTCCACAAAAAGTATAAATCCTTGTAGCGTCCATTTTACTTATGAAATTTATAGATTTTTTAAAATGTAACCACTCTAAACAGTTTACAAATATAATAAAATTAATAATTGTAAATAATAAAAAGAAAAACTACATGATTATTATTTGAAAAAGAATTCTCCATTGAGAAATATAAAGAAAGTGCTGCTAAATAGTCACAGATTATATTTGTTACTATTCATTTAAATCATAGGTTGAAAACTGTAGTAGAAGAACTGATTCAGACACAGCAGGCACTTCTAAATAAGGAGGAATTAGTTCTGGAATTAGAAAAGAAGATTGAAGAGTCTTCTAAGATCTATGAAAGAAAATCTGAGTGAGTAAAAATGGCAGACATGGAAGTGTATGATATATAAAATTAATTTCCTGAGTTATTCATATAATATTCTTGAGCAAAAATCCAGATGATATACTGTAACTTATTTGCTAAGGTCATGCTTCGTTGTACCCTCTTTGAAAGTCTAGAATTATTGACTATATTTAATAACTGATTTATAAGCTAATTTAAAATACTTTTTAAAAACCTTACAGTATGTCTAGCAATATTTTTCTTTAATTTTTTTATTGTTTATTGAGTCTGTAATGGCATAATTTATTTCCTATCCCTCTGATTGAGTGTAATGATTCTAAACTGTGTATTTCTTTAATTCACTTATATGGAATTAAGGAAATTTGCATGGATTTCTTCTTTAAATTGTTATTTATTAACTTTTTCCTCTACATTAATTTTTAATGCAGCCTAAACAGATTCCTATTTTGTTCTTTCTTAGATTAGGCTCTACAAATAAAGCTTTTTTGAGGGGGAAAACAAGTTGACAATTAACAACCACTCAACCTCATCTAATATTAATTCTTGTAAGACCTTAAATCTGCTAAAAATATATTATTTGTTATGGTCTTGAGAAATGAAATACATGCTTCCATTTTGCTTTTAGTATAATTTTGAAGCTGTTCTTTTCAGCATTGTGCTTCTGCTAAGCCAGAAGCAAGCCCTTGAAGAATTAAAGCAAACTGTTCAGCAGCTGAAATGCACTGAAGTCAAATTTGCAGCCCAGAAGGAACTTCTTCAACAAAAAGTGCAAGAAAATGATGGGAAAGAGCCCCCACCTGTTGTAAATTATGAGGAGGATGCCAGATCAGTCTCTTCCATGGTAAAATTTACACTTATTTAGTAAGTTAGGATACTGTTGCTAATGTTGCTTTAAATAAGAATTGTACTGTTTGTAACTAAAAGCAAATTATGTACAGATAGTTGTCGCTTAACAACATTAATTGAATTGGAATGAGTACAACAGGGTGGGGAAGGTGTGCCTTGGTACAAGTATGGCAATACTGAGCCTGGAGGGCTTGGTGTTGTGTGGGTAGTAAGCAGAGACCACACTTATCCTGCCACTCATGGGCTCCTCTCTTCCTCCTCCTCAGTAGAAAAAACAATGGGAACAACTTAACTGAGCAACTTAACAACCTTCTGCTGGCTTCCCAGGAAAGATTGCAGATGATAATCATGTCACTTCAGGATGCTGCAGCCACTGTAAATGAGAGCGGTGGCCAAATGCCCAAATCGTAATCATGTGACCACAAGGACATTGCAGAGGCTGCAGCTTTGAGAATTGTCTTAAGTCTCATTGAGTGCCATCATAACTTTTATTTCTGAACAAATGGTTGGTAAGCGAGGACTATCTCTAGTACATTGTAAGGTATTCCTATTTTCCGACAGTTAATTGTAACAATATTTAAGACAAAACAGTGTTTATTGAGAATCTTAGGACTATTTTCATTGGCTTTAAAATGGATTCAGATGTACGGGTAACCTAAAATAAGACATGCTTAAGATTAATAAACTGATCCCAGCTAAACTATAATTGCTAAGTTCCTATGTTGAAAGTAGACATTGATTTGGTGCTATCAAAGTGATGTTGACTTATTAGCAACCATATTGATGGACCTTTTCTAAGATGATTTGTCATTACCCTGATCCTACACATCTGCCAATGGTGTACTGTAATATGTACTGTTGTAATCAAGTGCATCCATTTTGTTGCTGGTTGTTGTCTTTTCTCACAACTTTTTCAGCATTACTGACTTTTCCAAGAAGTGGATCTTCTTATAAAATATCCACAATATGATAATTTGAGCCTGATTGTTTGTGCCTGTAGTGAAAATTATTTATTTTCTTTGCTGTCCATGATGTTCTCAAGAGCTCCTTCCCACAACAAAATGAAAACATCAGTGCTCTTTCTATCCTGGAACAGTAAAAAAAATACATAGTACTTACTTGTTATATTCATACAATTATACATTTTGTCTCTACAGCAGGCAAAAAATTTGAAAGAGATTAATTTTATCATTCATAAATTTGCTTCAAGTTAGTCTTGATTCCTGGTGACTGCAAGGACAAGTCTCTGCAGTTTTCTTGGCAAGGTTTTTTGGACGTGGTTTGCCCTTGCTTGTTCATTTCCTTAGGTTAAGAAAGACTCCAAGGTCACCCAGCTGACTAAGGCAGGACTGGAACTCCTGGTTTCTAGTCTGATACCTTAACCACTACACCAGACTGGCTCCTTGGCTCTCTGCCTCGAATTACTGAATAGGATTTTTAAAAAAATACAAAGATTTTATGCTGGTCTTCAGAGAACTAAAAGTATTCTTATTTTGAAATCCTGATACCAAATCAAAATCATATATTTATTTTCAAGACAGAATGTTATATATTTGGAGACATATCTTCATGAGAATATAATACTGTAAAAACTTCGCATGTAAATGAGAAATGGTCATTGTAAGAATTTCAGGATGCTGTGGTCTTCTGGATATTGTCTTATAACTATACTACTATATTTAGATATATAAATACTACTTCTTTCCTCTCTTGATCTGTTTACTCCATTTTTCAGACCTGGAATTATATTAATTTTTATGACGATATACTGTCTTGGCTTACTTAGTATCTATGGTAGGAACTTTTGTTTGCAAAACAAATTAGATATACATTTTCTTTCTCTGTGTATGTACACACAGTTTTCATTTGTAAAATAATAAAGATAAGCTTTCTTGTAAGCATATTTCCCCAAAACAACCTAATTATAGAAGCAATAAAACAGCTGAAATCATGAAAAAATCCGGTGCCTGAGATTTTATTCAGTCTATGTGCCAACTTGTATTTTTTTAAAATGCAAATTCCAAATTCTAAGGTATTTATTTGTATAACATCTTTTATAAGCTAGAGGCTATATCAAGGCTCTGAGGTTATGCTTTATGGATAAGTAGACTTTTAAATATGACTTGTCAAAATAGTTTCATCTAATTCTATAGAATTAAATCAATCTACCTATTATTTAGTATTGTTTTTTATCCATGGTATTGCCCATAAAACTCAAACACCTGAGCTGGCAAGAATTTAGTCCCTGAATTTGAGAGAGAAATATTGAATACTTTTGAAAAGTACAGAAACAGCATTGACATAATCTATATTTCAATGTATGATAGGCAACAAAAGTAAAAACAACAAATCGCTGGTGTGCAATAAAGGTTTCATTTTTAAAAAAATGTGAGGAAAAAATAGACATCTTAGATAAAATTCCCCAAGTGGCAAATGTATATGTCTTGAGCTGATGGTCCCAGGAACCCTCTTTGTCTTTTGTAAAATATGTTGCATCTCCTCCTTTCCCACTGAGTTTGTTTCTTTCTTAGCTTTGATCAAGGACTTTAGAATACAGTCCTATTGTTTGATTATTCTCATTGCTGTTCCTGAAAAAGCTAATTTTTCCACATCAAAGGATATGGCTTTAGCTCAAAGGAAAAACATGATTTCCTAAACCTAAAATTCTACCTAACAATGGTCACATCTTGACAATATTGTTTCCTCTTCTTTTGATGATTGAAAATGAAATATAAAACAGGTATTCATTAATTTTAAGCAAATTGTGTTCATTGAAACAGATTCATTTGTAAATTAATTTGCCATGTGTTGGGGCATGGGTTTAGATATGTTACCAGCAGACGTGTTCTCCAAATATAATGCAGATATGGTAATTATTTTTCTTCCTACTACAGTATTTTTTTAAAACCTCATAGCATAGATAGGAGAAAAAAGAAGAAAAATGTTGAACTAAGGTAGTATAGTTTCAGGAAGTTTCAAATGTAATCTTTTACATCATAATTCCATGATCACCATGTGCTACAGTAGCAATTTCTAGTGACACTTGTTTGCTTAGTGCTTTCTACTGACACTTGCTTTTGCTTTGTAAGATGGAGTTCCTCTCTCAATTAAAGAAACATTTTTTCAGAATTTGTATTACTAAGACTGTTTTTAAACAGTGTGCCTCTTTCAGTTCAATTGAGTTTTTTTGCATAGCAGTTTTGCTATCAGTTTTTAACATATACTTTATTTTGTATTACTGTTCATATCTGTCTGAACTGAGGTCTTTAAAATAGTTGTTAATCAGTGGGTCCCCACTCTGTTTACTTTGTTGTTACCACACACTTCTCAGATTTAGAGCCCAATTCCACTTTTTTTTTGTTAGGTTAATAGATAGTCATGGATACTAGCTATGTTGCTCAAGAGAGTTCAGTCTTGCCCTTTTTATATTTTAAGAAAAAAAATCTAGTTTAAAAATATAAATATTAAAAAAAATAAATGTCCATCATGAGGCAGACTGACAGGAATTCTTTAACATTCCATGCTGTAGCAATGGCAGGCTTTCATCTCTGCTGCAGTTAAGCTGAGGCAGCAAGCTTGTACCTTTTGCCTGGGACAGCAGGCAGGTAGTCTTTCCAGGCTTGAGGTGGTTTACTCGCTCTGGACCCCAGCGCCTCCTGTGCATAAAAGAGTGTCTTCCTCTAAAAATTTCCTTCCTCCCAATGATAAAGGCTTAATTGTATTCTCTCCTCTTTCCAAAAATGGTTGTAATTAATACCTGTTCAGTTTAGCACTGCACAAAATCCATGATTGTTGTTAACTTTACAAGTAATCCTCAAATTAATTTACAGTTGAGCCCATGTGATGACCATCTTGCTCAACTACCCCAATCCCTACTTCGCTCCGTTATGGTCATTAAGTGGATGGAGCGAAAGAACTGCTTGCCAATGAGGGGCAGGTATACCCCCTCTGTGTGTAGAAGAGGATAGTGGCACTGGGCTGGAGAAAAGAAGTCCAGATCTTCCTGCAGTTCCCATTCCCTCTGTGGGCAGAAGGGAACTCTGCCTCAAAATTCAAGCAGGATTTTGACACAGAGCATTTGAGCATTGGGTATTAGGTGTCAGTCCCTAGAAATGAAAGAGAGTTTTCTTGCAGGCACGTTATATCTGCATTATGTTTAATTAATTTAGATAATATCCTTTTTCTCTTAATTGTTGAATTTAAACCATTTATGTTTATTGATAGTAATTTTTTTTCTTCTCCCATCTATTTAGTTTTGTTTTGCTCTTTGTCGTGTAACAATTCCTCTCTCTTCTTGCGCTTGTATTGATGTAGTTCCTTCTGTCTTTTGTTGTGAATAGGTATTTTCTTGATTTCCTACCGTTCCAGTTCTATTTTTATGTCCACTGTATTCTTCTTGAAACTTTGTGTCCAATTTCTCCTACTATTTTGCTCCTGTGGGCCCACCATCCGTTCGTAAAATCCTGGGCTTTTTCCATAGTATCTATTTTGATTTTCCTCTCTTTCCACGACACTAACATTCCTTCTGGAATAAGCCATTTAAATGTGATTCTTTTTATTTAAATATGCTGCCAGGAATTTATAGTCACGCCTTTGTTCCCTTATTCTCCTCGGTATCTGTTTAAGAATCACAATTTCTTTCTCTTTGTAGGTTATAGTTTTATCTCTTGAGGTTCTGTATATCATGTCTCTGAACACATCTTCTAGTGAATCGTATATGTACTTCCCTAGAACAATTGTGGCGTCTTGCATAATTTGTATTGACCCTGTAGACTTCATCAAACTCTTTTGAATTTCATCTTTATCCATCTTCAATAAACCGCCAGTATTTCTGCCATCATGTATTCCAAGTCTTCTTCTTTTGATTCTGTCACATTTTGGAATCTTAGGTAAGTTGCTGCCTTGTCCATTTCTAGGAGGACAAGGGAGTCCTCCATTTCTTTGCTCATGCTTTTGAAATCTTCATCCACCCTTTCTAATTCCCTTTCTGTTCGTTCGGTTCTTTTCTCTACTTCTTTTATTATAACTTCGCTTTTCTCCAAGGCCTGCTGCAACACCCCACTTTATCCTCTACTTTATTGATATCTGCCCTTGTTTCACTGTGGTTTTTAATCATTGTTTCTTGCAATCTTGTCAATGAGTCCTGTAAAGTTAGGAACATTGCTTGATATTCGTGACATTCGAGATGCTAGTTGACTTCTCTGTGGTAGTGTTTCCTCTATTGTTTTTGTGCCATGGATGATAAATCAATCCCTCAGGCAGTGCTTTATACTGGGTTTTTTGTGCATTTCACACTCTCCCCAACCATACCATGCCTTTTGCATATTCTCTCATGTTTCTCCCCTGACCTTTGCCACACTTCCTGTGTACTTCTTGTGCACCCTCACTGTGCTTCCCCCATGCATTCCCTTATCCCCTCCCCATTTGGCAGCCACCACTTATATGTTTGATCACCTTGTGCCAACATCCACATTGACTTTGGTTGTGGGAAGCCAGCAGGATGTCATGTTGCTAACAACCATGGGATTTGGTTAATGAAGGTACCTGGGACTGCAAGATCCCAATTATTCTGGTAAGTTGAGGACTATATGTAAACACTAATACCTTGCAGGGTGGTAGAAAGAATATAATGGTACAGCTTTATAGGCAACTTTGAACATTAATGGAACTTGCCATTTAACATATCGTAACTGTCCAGATTTGCTGCAAAGAATAATGGACATCAAAAATTGGTTCCATTGATGGAGCGATCTGACCTTATACCTTCTCCCATTGGATACAACCTTTTGCATGCCACCTTGAGCTCCTTGGGGGAGGTTTAGTTTCAGATAAAATAAATTTTGTGAAGAGTTTGAACTGACCTTTTCTCTTGTAAAATATTCAATGCAGTTAACATTTATTAACCTTCAGGGCAAAAGCTCTATAGGGAAAAGATTTTTTATATTTTTACAACTCTTGCTCTATTTTGATTGAATAATAAAATTAAATTTTAAGATCCTTGCTTTAAAACCCTGATTTTTCCTTTTGTTTCCTCTTATGGAAATGAATTCAAATTTAAAATCACAGAATCACAGGAAAGATCCATAGAACAAAGAGAAAATCTACCATTTATATGGCTACTCATTTCCATAAATGAGCTGGGGCAGCTAACAATATTAAAGCAAAAGTAAAAATAGATATATACAAAAGTTTAAAATATATAGCAGTTAAGAAAAAAACAGTACAACTATTATCATTCCAGGAGAACAAGCTCTTTCACACACTTAGGTCCTCAGGCCCAAGCACAGGATCAGGTTTTTAAGGCCTTAACAAAGGCCAGTGGGGGTTTTGGCTAGTTAAATCTCTAGAAAAATAATGTTTCAGATGCCAAGCATGAAAGCAGAAAAGAGTCTTCTGGGCCAACGCTTCTTAACCAATGTGACTTGGAGCATGTCTCTCCTGTCAGATTGGGTAGGATGAGTAGAAACAACTGGGAAGAGATTGAATGAAATTCTTCATTTCCCCCAAAATTGGGATTTCAGAATGAAGTAATACTTTTTATGAAGTATGATTTTTTTTAAAAAAAAAAGTAGTGCTAGAGAATAGCCTCCACAGAATAAATCACTGATAAGCTATGATTTAAAGTTACATGTAGAAACCTTGGATGAATATGCTGTTTTCTCCTTTTTCAGTGTAACTATGAACTTACAGGTTTTCAATATTGATACTCTGTTATAAACATTGCCTTTTTTCCTTAAAACATATAAAATATAAAAAAATTACTCAGTAACATACCTTTATGGAAAGGAGATCTTGCTAGGGCATTAGAAAGATGCTAGCATAATCATGAATTGTGCTGATTTGATCCTGAGTTTGAAGCTGGTTGATATTGTATAGTATAGGAATAGTAGTAGGGGAAGGCATAATTAATTCTCAGCTAGAGAGGAGAAAAAGCCAGGGTGATAACATAAATAACCACAAAGGCTTTAATATACAGTATATAGAAGGAAACATTATAAAGGTATATCCAAAATTATTGCTTTTTCTGTTTCAATCCTGATGTATTGAAACAGTTATGTCCATTGTATCTATGTCAGTTTGATGTTATAAACTAAAAATCTCAAGCTTACATGGGCAATGCTAGGTTATCATTTTTTATAACAGTTCACCAGCAGATGGAGCTCATTGCCAGCTTAAAGCCATGGTTTTGAATTTTTTGAAAATGGCTTATAGAACAAAATGGTTTATAGAACAAAACTTATCTGTGAATAGAATCTCTTTATAAAATATCACAGGAAATGCCAGATAAAAATAGTAGCTTCCATTGTAACCAAAGAATTTGTGAGCAAAATGCCTCAGAGCACAATTTCAATTACTTTTTTACTTTCTTTTTTAAACAGAGAATTGGACTCTGCACAACTTTGCTTTGTGCATAAATATTATCTGCTGACCAACTTGTATTTTCTTCATTTTAGTAACCCTATTTCAACTGAAAAGAAAAAAGAACTGGTTTTTTTTTTCAGTTTAGTAATTAGAAATCCTTATTAATCTTTTGAATTCTTCCAGTAGAGCACAATGCAAATCCTCACTAATCCTCTTGAGTTCTGCTAATGTATCTCAACCTACCCTCTCCGTGTTTTTGTATTAAACCATAATTATGTGCCCAAATTATTAACATAGCTTGGCTATGATATAATAAGGTTAGAGTCGAGACATAATCAACTTAGAACTGTCCTGATAGCATATCTGGTTCCTTTTCAGTCAACACAGAATATTGCCTGTAAATCTTTAGAACTTAGAACAAAAAAAAAATCAATATTTTCTGGGCAAGATGCCATAGAATGTGGTAGAGCTGCTCCACTTCTGGTATAGGAAAGTCAACTATCATATTGTGTAGTGGTGGAAAGCCCTCAACATTAGCTGTATTCTCACACCAGTAGGGATTCAAATTTAAGTATTCCAGAAGTGTGTGAGGAACTGGTTCAGTAAAGATCTGAGGTTCTTTATTTTCTGGAGTAGTTCTGAATTACTCTGGTTTTTTATTCAATTTATGATCTGTCAGGAGAGATGGAGAAAAAGAGAAAAATGTAAAGAATGCTGATTTCCCTCTCCAACTTAATCTCTGTTTTGCATCCTATGTCCTTGCAAGTGTAGATATGGCATTTGATGTGCTACAGAATTTCTCATGACATTGCTTTATCAACCAATGCTTTTTGAGTTGGTGCATTATTTCAGAGTTAATTTTAATGGTGCCTGTTATGAAGATTACAGTTGTATAATTACATAGAAAAAAAATCTACAAATGTATTTCCCTCTGAGTTGCATGGTAGGGAGTTGGGAGAGGTCTGGGCAGAAGTTCAAAACTCCATCCCCTGTAAGTGTCACTGTGTTCAAAAGGCTCTATATTACCTTGAAATATATTTTAATTTTTATATATATATTTATGTTTTTGTTCAGAAAAGCAGAGAAATTAATAAGTTATTTAAAATGCAAAAGCTTAGAAATTACTGCGAACAATATTTAAACTAAACTTTCTAAATAGAGTATAGGGCAAAATTATCTCTAGAGGGAAGACATTTTATCTCCTGGGAACAACAAGGAGAATACTCTCTCCAATTTGCAAGATAGGCAAGTCTTTCACAGAAAGATATTTTTAGAAGTAAATAGCCAGACATATTTGTATAAAGAGAAGTGGTCACACAGAAAGTCGTATCTTAAGCTGCTTAGTGCTTTACAGATCAATAGTACTCTGGAAAAGTAGTGCAACAAGCTTTCATTTTATTCCATAAGTCAGACAAGAGTTTCAACAGTATAATATTGCCAACAGACAAAATGGGAAACTCTTTAAAAGCATTTAGGAAAACACCCAGGGTGGTTACCCAAGTGCACTCAACACTGTCAGATTGTCAGATGAAGCATCTGGAATTTCTATAGGATACAGTCTGAGGCTCTTAACCTGCTGTACGTTGAGGCTAATAACCCACCACACAATGTTGGAAAATGTCCCTTGCTTTTTTCAGGCAGTTCAGAGTTTCTCAATTTGTATTAGTTTTGTATTTTAACTTCAAGAAAAACACTATTTAAAATTAGTTTTTATCAATGTGTAGCTTTTTCTGAATGAACTCTTAAGGATGGATGGCAGTAGAAGGTTCTTTTCATAGTGTTTTATGCCCAGTGAGATTTTATGTTTTTCATGAAACATGCTATTTTATAATAAATGAAATTAATTATGAACTTATTTTAAATTCTTAATTTTATTTCTGCCAAGCGATATAGATATTCCTTCCTAGTAGATTATAAAGCCACAAACGGCTCTTGCTTCTGGGAACTTCTGAATGATTATACAGATTTAATGCATGGTCACACAGAATTAAATTTCAGTTTTTTAAATAATGTTTGCTCTGAAACCAATGTGCATAGGATTGTGGTATCAACTTTTAAAACATGTGATGGAGCTTAGAATATTTGTAAAATACATTGAATGCCAAAATGAAACTTTTCTCTTGTCTCAAAATAGGCATGGAAAATATACGTGGGCTGCATGATTGTACTCAGTTGTATAAAGGTTGTACAAGTAGTTCTCCTTCAAATGATGGTGATAAATGAGAGGACTTACAATCATTCCTCATAGTTGTGGTTGTCACAACATCTTCCCGGTTACATGATTGCAGTTGGACATTTGGACATTGACTTGCAAATTACAACATTCATTACATCTTTTGATCACATGATTGCTATTTGTGACCTTCATTTCTGGCTTCTGACAAGCAGGGTCAGTGGGGAACAGTAGGTGGCTATAAATGACAATCAGGTGATCACTAGACACTAACTGCTTGGGACCTATTGACGGCAACCGCAACTGCCAGTTATCATGTTGTTTAGTGAAATTGTTGCCAGTCCCAATTTCCATAGTTACCATAGTTAATTGAGAACTACCTGTATTTTATTTGTTAAAACAACCAAACTTACTAATTCAAGAAATATATTAATTTCAAATCTCAATTTAATTTTTTTTTCTATAATATAAATCATCCTAAAGTAAGAGTCCACTTATCCTGCTTCAGATACTACCTTTTTATGATTTACTTGGTGCAATTATAACTCTTCTTATTGCATAAGTATTCAGACAAACAACTCAACTGAAGTTATAACTTCAATTGGTCAGTGTTTAATTTCAATTTTGGAGAAGAATTATTGGGTCTTCATACTCTTTGTGTCTACATTGGCATCACCAGATATGAAATAGGACTTTGAGTCTTAAGAGCACAAGAGTAGACCCTGCAATCTTTCTCACAATGGCTAGCCAGATGCTTCTAACATTTCACAAGTGGGAGGTAGAAACATATTGTTCTCTCACCATTATTCTCCTAGGACTGGCATTTGTATTGAATCTTCAAACAGATATTGTATTGAATCTTCAAACAGATATTACTTGATAAATCTGCCTTCAGTGAGTTTACCAAACTCCCTTATTTTTCTTAATTATCATTTATACCCCCTTGCCTTGAACAGATATTAAACAGACGAGGCTATAATTTCACCTATTTCCCTTCCCTCTTTAAAAACTGGTGTAATATTGGCTTTCTTCCAGTCCTCTGTCAATGAAGCCCTATGAGGAACAGGGTTCATATTTTTCCTATGAGATTAGTAATTTCACATTTAAATTCTTTCAGAACTCTGGAATGGATCCCACTAGGACTTGGTGGTTCATTAGTGTATAGTTGTAGAGATTAAGGAAGAAAACTTAATAGAGATATGCAGGATTATTTTCCAAGGCAAAAAAGGAACCAAAACACTTTTTAAAAATCTAGTATGAGACAATATTTGGAAATAGCTTGGACAGGTGCTTCCATAAGTCACTGGAGTATAAAAATGAAGAAGAGGTTGCAAGATTTTGTTACTATAACCAATCTCAATAAAAGTTGATTTCCTGGTCTGGTCTACCTAGCAGGGCTGAAAGTATTCCTGAGAGAGGGAGCAGATAGATAGGTGGATGGATAGGATAGGATAGGATAGGATAGGATAGGATAGGATAAGATATAGAGAGGGGGGAAGTAGGATTATCCTTGCCATTCTGTGAAGCCTCCTTGTGCTGCTGTTCAGTGCCTTTTCCAAATGATTAAGCAGTAAGAATACTAATCTCTTGCTTGCTTTATCCTTGATACATTGGGCTTAAAAGTAGAGGTAAGAGAATGACCAGTGACAATGAGTGGCTGTTGATAACCACATACTGATTTTGGAAGTGGCATTGCTGTGAATTAATTCTTCAGTCAATCAAGACATTGTTTCAGCTAGTATTTCTCAGTACAATTGGTACAGTTGCTTAATGCTATGTATTAGTTTGTCTAGCTGTTCAGGATATATTGTGGCACTACAGCATTATTCATCACAGCAGAATGCATGCAAGTGTTCTAAGCATTCTCACCTGCAGAATTCTTATATTCAAAGTGACACAGGGAAACTGTCAGCTTCTGGGGTGTTCTGTCAGTTCAACAATTGGAGCTAAAGAGTGGAGGTTGAAACAGCTGCCTAATAGCTGCTTGCTTGCTTAACAAAATGGAATCATTTCAATGATACCTTGAGTACTGTCAAAGAGTTTACTTATGAATAAGAATGGAAGTAAATAGTTGATAACTTTTATAGTAAGAGGGCTCCTAACAGCCTATAAATAGAAGAAATAAATGTGACACTTTGCAAACTTTTTGTTATGTAGCATAGAGTAATCCAGCTTGCCTTCCTATGAGATCAAATACATTCTGGGTTGAAGATAGTATGCCAGCTTATTCCAAAACTGAACAAAATTGTTTTCAGTATATTAGATTGCTATCTCACAACTAAATATTGTTCATATTTGGGTCAATCTGTTTAGCATACTGAGAGGTTATATATTTCTGGCTTAGTACTGCTATTCACTATGGCTCAAAAATGCAACAAATGCTCAGCATTACATGATAAACCAGGTCCTGGACTCTGTACTACATGTGAAAACGTTGAACCTATGGTTTCGTCTGTTACTACCAAATCTCTGCCACTTTCCTCATATACAGCATCCACAAAAGTTAAGGTAAGAAGAATATATTCTTTGAAAGACAATACTTTTACTTTTTAATTTTTTCCCTCTTTTGGTATGTGCAAGAAGCTGACAGATGATATTGTTACTTTAACAGACAAGCAGTTTGCTTTCTATCCATTGCCCAATATATTGCCCATCCACTTTGCCCAATATATTCCACAATAACATGGAGTGATAAGACTTCAGGGTTGAGCCCTCCTCGCTGACGGACTGTAGATCATGACTGTCTGTGGCTATGGTCCGTGCTCTTTCGTCGGAGAGCCCCAATCATTGCGATTAGGAGCTGAAGCTGCCTTGGAGGGGCAGTGGAATAAGGGGAAGCCACAAGCCAGGTTGAGGGGAGCCCCATCTCCCCTCCTGGGCTTGGTCTTTTTCCCTCCGAAGACGACTGAAGCGGTCTGAAATGGCCACCCCGAAGAGGACGACTCAGCTGGACTAAGATTTGTGCAGGAGGGAAGAAAGAGGTGGACATCTGAACATCTGAACTGGGACAATGGGGCGAAACAACTAAACAAAAAGTACCCCGGGATTAAGGTAACATTGAACTTTTAAGAAAAGAAAAGTGAGCAGCGGAAATACAAAGGGACAGGGAAAAAAAATAAGAAAATAATTTTGACAGCTAAGCGGGGCTTCGAACCGGTAAAGGAAGAAGCCGGAACTAAAGACTTAATTAAATTGGACTAAAATATTTTGGCAATAAATAGGCATAAAATAAAGCTGGATTTATGATTGCCAAAAAATAATAACAATAAGATTTACAAATTGGAGACTGGATTGTACTGGAATATTGAGGTTCAAAAAACCCTGAATAAAAAAATAGGGGGAAAAGGTGAGGACTTTGTATAATGGAGAGGTGCCATCTTCTGACAAAAACTCAAAAGGGAAAGCATCCTGTTTCTGTATGAACTTGTGTTGATATAATGTTAAAAAAATATTGAAACAAAGTAAGAATCTTAGAAAGTGAAAACTGAACCAGAATAAAGAAAGAAGCAAGGAAAGACTGATTGTGGGATTGATCTACGTTTTTGGTATAGACCCTCGGCTGGAACAACTGAGAACTTTAGAAAATTGAAAGAAGAAAGAAGGAAAGTAAAAGTGTTTTTTGTGGACTTCAACGATTATAAAATATAAGAGTGTGTAATGATGATAACTCTTTGGGAATTAAAAATGGAACTTAAAAATATGAGAGAACTACTACAGGAAAGAGGCGAATCACTTTGCTCTGTGTTGGAAGAAATGGAAATGGCAATTGAAGAACAAGAAGAAAGAACTTTAGAGGAGGAGGAGTCGATTCAAGGAGAAGCCATCTTAAATAGACAATTAACACAAAAAACACTACAAAAGCAAGAGGAAAGAAGGAAGGCTAAAAAGTTGAGATTTAAGAAGGTCATCAAAAAGGGGAATACCTGTGAAATCAGGAGAGGTAGAAAGATCCAGCAGAAAAGGGGAAAGGAAGATATCAAGAAAGAGAGGGATATAAACTGGAATGAGAAAAGAATGGGAGGAGAGGCAGTAAGAAACAGGTGCATGAAATAAAGAACTACGGAAATAGTAAATGATGAAAAATCATTTTTTCAGAGATTATGGTTGATGAATTAAAAGGGATTCTGCAGGGTGACGGGGTAACAAGAATATATTTGCAATTAAAAAAAATACTTAGAAAATAGGGTAATATAGATTATTAAAGGAGGGATAGATACTGATAACTCTTATTAGATGAATTTATATCTTTATTTTTATTCTTAAAAGAAAGTTAAGGTTTATTGAAGAAATTGTAATAATTGAAATGGATGTGAGATGTTTAAAAATGAAGTTAATATCAATGACCAGAAATTGAATAGTCAATTTTTTCCCTTTTACTTCTTTTGAAATTAGAAATAAAATTAAGGGGGGGAAATATGTTGCAGAATCCAAATGAAAAGATGTAATGATTATTATTGTAACTACTTAAAAATAATGGTTTATTGGGAATTAAGATGAGGGAATAAAAGGTATATTTTAACCACTGAGGTGTCACACTCAAAACAGTAAAAAGGGGGGAAACCTGTACTTGTTTCTTTTTCTTTTGTGTTAAAACTTGTATTTATCTAGAATCTATAGAAAGAATGTGTGATGGAAAGAAAATATGGCAGATTAAAGAAATACTTAAATTAATAAGCTAATACAGACTATTAAAAGGAAGGAGAGACATTGGTAACTTTTTTTATTAGGCAAACATATTGTTATTTTTATTTTTAAAATAAATATTAAAGGGTTATATTTGAAATAAATAAAACAAAAAGATGTTTTGATTGAGATGAATGTAAGAGACTAGGATTAATTTTCTTTTTTTCCTCCTTTCTAAAAGTTTGAAATGGAAAAGGTAATAATAGAATTAAGTATGCATATATGAAAGTATAACTATTGTCATATTTGTACGTAAAAGTGATGACCCTGAAATATGTTGTCCACTTAAAAGAGGTTTTTGAGGTTTTTGTTTTTATGTAAAAAATTGAATAAAATTTGTTTTAAAAATAATAATAACATGAAGTGGTAAAAAGAAATTTGTCCACTGATTTATATAGTGGATTCTTGGATTTGTGTGGTTATTTTTATGGTGTGCTTAGGTAGTTCATTTGCTACTGTTACTCTAATAAATTTGCATAAAATTATCAATTCCGAATATTTTTCAGTAAGTATATTCTGGTATTTTTCTCCCTTTGAGGGAGAGAATAAAAGCCAGTGAAAGCAGTGAATATCCATAGTTAGTTAAATAAGCCAAAAAGCTGGATCCACACAAGACATTGAATCATAAAATTTAATTGTCATCTATAGTGATTAAATTCATAGCCTGTGAAGAGTCAGCACTATAGAAACCACGAAGTCAAACATGATGTATTATCCTAGTTCTGAGGGTGCTGTAAGGAAATTAGGATGTCAGATATAATCACATAGGATTCAAATAATGCACATAATTCTAATGTGGTCATGAGTAGCAGATAGGGCCACTAATATGTGCATATACAAATAAGTTAAAATATTTTTGCTTGTTTATAGTGATACTTATGTTTTTCCCAAACTCCATCACTCTGCTAAACAAATAATTCCCTCAACACTGTCCAACTATTTACAAAGTCTGCACTACTATTACTATTAACCTTCTCATCACTCCTTATCACCCATCCCCTCCCACTTGTGACTGTATGACTGTAACTTTGTCGCTTGTATCCTTACTATCTATATTGACTGTTTCCTAGTATGATTTGATTGCTTATTGTACCCTATGACTATTATTAAGTGTTGTACCTTATGATTCTTGACTCTTGATGAATATATCTTTTCTTTTATGTATACTGAGAGCATTTGCATCAAGACAAATTCCTTCTGTGTCCAATCACACACGGCCAATAAAGAATTCTATTCTATTCTAGTGATGGTGTCCACTGGTCCAATAAACATATATATATTTTAAGACTAATTTTCAGATGAATAAAAATAGACTAATAATAGACATAGGAAAAAATTCACCATTCCATTTCATGGGCTTACATCTGAAGCTGGAATAAGTGCAATAGCACTTAGACATGTACTGCTTCAACAGCCCTTTCTAAGTGGTTTACAGAATCAGCATATTGCCCCCAACAATTTGGGTCTTTATTTTACTTACCTTGGAAGGATGGAAGGTTGAGTCAACCTTGAGCCTTTTAGAATTGAATTGCCAAAATGCTGGCAGCTGGCAGTCTGCAGAAGTATCCTGCAATACTGCATTTTAACCACTGTGCCACCACGGCTTTTAAAAATACTGTTATTTAGCAAACTCTACATTTTGGTTAGAAAATGTAAGACTGTTCATGCACAGAAATGAATTATAATTTATAGATTAAATATATAATACCCAATATTTAAATATTTCATAAAATATCTATTGTTATAATATCACAATACATAAGCATTATCAGCTTGCATTTTTACATTTCTCATTATAAAAAACTCATGGCCTGCAGTTTAAGATTCTATACTGAGTACTATGAAATCTCAGCAATTACAGAAAAACATTACATATATAGACTTTAAAAATATTTGTCATATACATGCTGATTAAGTATGCATCATAAATTCTGTTGCCTATTTACCAGAAATATCTGTTTTGTTTTAATCTTCTAGAGGTTGCATATTTCTTTTTGTTTCAATTTTTTATAAGGATAATATTTAATCTTTAATACAGTTAATGTAGGTTTAATTGCTTAAAAGGACATTTTTTTCCACTATTGTACCAGAAGCTGATTCAGTTGATTTATTGAAGTAATATATTTTTGTATCTTTTGTAATTAATTTTTTGGTTGAAGATATAATGCTAGGTAAATCAAAAGCACAAGTCTCTATATGGTTTTTCAAATAAAAATATTTTTTGAAACTTAATAGATTTGATAGCATTCACATTTAATTTTTAAAGTATTATCTCTATATAATAAATTACAGATACTATAAAAGCAGCCTAAGCATGCCATTCTTTCTGTGTTTGTGTGTGTCTGTAAATAAAAAGGTAAAATTAAAGATTTTGCTTGTTTATAGTGATACTTGTATTAAATCTAGTGATGGTATCCACTGGTCAAATAAACTGCTCTCCAAATTGGAGCCTTCAGAACTTTCCCCGTATCTGTTCCAATGATTTGAAGGACTTATCAGGGAAAAAGTTTGAAGGACTTGTTTGGAAAATAAAGGGGAAATTCTGTTGTATGATTATTATATTAAAAGAAAACTAGGGAATAACTGTATAAATCTGTTCTGTAAAGGTAAATATAGTAAGGCAAAAATGTTTATGATCATTTTATTGTATTCATAATTAAAAAGCAGTCTAAATGAGGTCTGTCATGTAAAAACTTACTATATGTTTACACACCCTTCTCTTTCTCAACGTTTGTTGATAAATAATAATATAAACCTTGTCAAAGAAAAGTGTGGATTGATATTTTACAAGATTGACTCTGGATCTCATAGAATCCTTGGACATTCATAGAAAATAAGATCAGCTCAGCAAAGTCAAAGGGAGTGTGGGAGGCGAAGATGAGCTAAAATTGTAGAAGAGGTGGTGGTGTGCAATCTTATCCATTTTATTTCAGATTGAGATTTTGTGCCACTATAGCAGTTGTTTTGTGAATGTACAGGTATGTCATGGAGCTATTTTGTTAGCGCACTGATAACACACAACATTTCAAAAGTACCTCTAGTTCAAAAGTTCTACTACTCAATGTAAACTTAAATGATGCAGTTTATGTGGCATGTCCAGAATTGTAATGAGTTACTACCTTTGTAGAGATATAGTTTTTTGAGATTAAGCTGTCAGTTCCTTCCATAATGTCTGTGCAAAGGAAATACTGGAAAGAAGGACTCAATTTCCTCCAATAAATAAACTGGCTCTCCATTTGCTCTGCATAGCCATTTTGATTTCTGGAAAATATTGGTGAAATCTATGATTTAAATATATTTTTACAGTGAGAAGATTAAAAACTGTAAAATAAAGTGATAGATCACCTAAATTTGAATCCTTTTAGGCGTTATCATAATTTTACTTTACATATTTTTGTTTTGCTTATCTTGGAGTAGTTTAATTATTTTATGTGAATAGGATTTATGAAGAGTAGCTGTGTAGCAGTGGTTCCGTAACTTATTAACTATCTAATGTTATTCTGAGAAAAATATTTTAAGAAATATTAAACAAAATGTTAAATTTTGTTCAGCATTTTATAATGTATATATCAAAATGTAGAATCAATTTGTAATTTATAATAATCATATACTTACTTTTTCTTTGATCAGTTCTTTGACCAAGTTTTAAACACTTTTTAAAAAGTAGAGGACTGCAAAACAATAAGTTCACAAAAGTATCTGTATCTGTTGAAAAAGGACAAGCAGGATATTTACATGAAATGAATTGACTTCCTTTAGTTTATAGTATTCTGTTTAAGTGGAACTTGGAGTGTTAGAGTTGAACATTCCAAGTTCCACTATCAATTGGAACAGTTTATTTACTGTCTTCTCTGTCCACAACTATTTGATTGTCCAATTTTACAATGTAAGCTGAAAAGTTTTTCTTGCATTATGATGCATTATTATAAATCAACATCAGGGCCTTTTTTATTGGGTATTAGAATTTTTGCATATTTGAGAAACATCTTCTTTTAAAGCTGCTGTTTTTAATATGTAACAGTTGGCTTTTAGGAACATTGTCTTCACGGCATCCTGAATATTTTTTTTGACTCAATAGAGTTTGAGAATAAATGCCATCTGGAAACTTCCTGAAAAACTATTCTGCTTTCTCATACTATTGGTATGAAAGAGGTAGTTTAGAGTAAAAGATAATTATTTTTAAAGATAATACAAGAATGGTTTGAGAAATGGAAATTAATCTCCCTATTTTAGGAATTCAAGATTATTTAAGAAGCACAAAACTTCCTTTGAAGTTTAGGTCCTTTTTCTTACAATCTGCTACATTGACAGCCAGTGATTCCTTTAACAACTCTCCTCTTTTCTCTTCACAAGAGGAAGAGAATTTTATAATCCAAGTAGGCTACTGAGATTGATACAGAATATCCCAAGTTAAAGAATTAATTTAGATAACATTTGGTTTACTCTTTAATTCAACAACTACTTCTCCTCTACTGCAGATAGAACCTCCACTTTAAATCAGTTTTCCTCCTCCACTTAATCCACTGCCCATATATCCAAAGAACTATTCAATAAATTTCTGGTTTATACCAGGCAATTAATAGTGTTCTCCCCCTCCCTACAACACACACACAAACTGTTCTCTGGATTGATGTCCTTTCAGCAGTTAATATGAGAAGGAAGCTGAATTGTTGCTAAGAAGTAAATTAATATGATATGTTTTCTAACTTGTTCCTCTCTTGTGAGGAAAAATATATAAGCAAATGCAATGTTAAAAGTCAAGAAGAATGTTGTGATTCATATTTGCTAACCTAGTTTGACTTCTTTATACAAACTGTCTATTTTAAATCTCCAATGAGCTAGAAATTTTTATTCACAAGCTATTTAAGAATGGAATAAGACATAATATTGAAGTATGTACATAAGCAGGATTGTGGCTCTACAAAACTTGTTAATTCAGTCATTTCCTTCATCTGTTTCTCCCATACCCATCTTCTGTGCTGCTTGTCAGCCCTTCAAAGAAGACAGAATAGGAAATAGATGTCACAAGGATTATTGGAATTCTATTATTTCAGGGTGTATCAACAGAATTTTGAAGGGCTGACATAGACCTTTACACCAAACTGATTCAAGACAGAGCACTATGGCATTTCTTTTTGACTTCATTCTGCCTTTCAAGGCTTACTTAACAAATACTGAATACCTTCTTCAAGGACAGCTGCATATCCTCTATCTCAGTGGTCCCCAACCTTTGCGGCTTGGCACCGACCCTTTGTTTGTGCGCGTCAAGCTGTGCTTGCACACCAGCCCGCTGCATGTGCTGCCTGGTTGTGAATATGCCACAGTCTGGTAGTGGGGGTTGGGGACCCTGGTCTATCTTAGCAATTTGTGTGCTAGACTGATAACTTCAAAACCTCATTAAGCTGCAATTCCTGGTTTACAAATAACAATCTAGTATTTATTAAAAAAGAAACTGAATTCTGGTTCATTCCTCATCTTGGATATTTAGGAGGATTGCATAGATATATGTACATATTCCAATCTAGTTTCCTCATAATGTGTAAACTTTTTGGATGATAAGTTAATTTATTGGTTTGGGACAGCACACTATATTATTCATTCCTTCTTTTTTATATATTGCTTGTCTGACTCAGTTTTAAGTATCCCTGACTCTCTTAATAAGAACCCAATGCAAAAGGAGTCTATAGATATGGGCATATACTATAATTTTTACGAAGTAAAGCAAACCATTTTTATCAATGAATCATAATAATTGCAATTACCAATTACAGTTGGCAATTACCAATGGCATTACCAAGATACTTGTTTTTGTATTTTTTCTCTGACAATTTTCTTACATTTATGCCTTGAGCAGAATTTTTTAACGCCTAAAGGATGTGTTTTTGAAAGATGTCAAATTCCATCTGCCCTATTTGATTTGCATTTTACTGTCTTTTCTGATGCCTATAAGGCTTTTATTATAAGACTTTATGTAAAGCTGTCTTCTACTATCCTAGGCCTGTGTGTGTGTGTATGTGTGTATGTATGAATGTATGTATGTATAAATATCAAATTATTGATGTGAGGATATTCAAAAGCAGATGGTAATTGTTGTAAGAATATAGTCACTCTTCTAGACAATTTTTAGGTCAGAAAATTGAGAAGTATTGTCCTATATCTAACTTGTTCTAACTGATATGTTTGTTCACATATCAAGTCAATCTGTTTCATACATTTGCTAGTACTTTTGACAGTCGCTGTTGCTGTCCATCTTAAAATTAGCAAATTATCACTTGTCAACATCTTTGCTTTCTAGTTTTTAAAAATACTTAACTAGGTAAATATTAATATCTAAAAAGGCAGTAAATATATATACTAAAGGAAGCCAGGTTAAATATAAGGGTTAAGGATATTATTTCAGTCATCTGTTTTACAGACGACAGTCAAGAAATAGAATGTTGGTGAATGTAATAATGCATTATTTGAAGTAGTTTGGGGAAAATAATCTTTCCCCCTTTAGACATGTAGCTGCTAATTATTCCTATAATTCATGTTTATGAAAAAAAGGCCTTTTGTCTTGGCATTACTAAGGTGCATGAAATATACTGGTCAGTCCATTGCCTGGAAGACCTAGAAGCAAAATTAGACACTATCTATGGTAATGTAGTGATCAGGTCATTATTAAGAGACAGTGTCAAGAATAACAATCTACTGCATTGTTTTGGGTTGATTTTGCAATCTTTTGTGTGGATGAAAAACAATTTCCACTATTTAAGCAGGAACACTCATATATTGAAGTATAAGAAGAAAGCACTCCTAAAAAGTAAGATATGGAAGAAGTTAATCAAAATTAAATTTGCCAATCAGATAGTGAGTAGAATCCAACAACATATAGAAAATTAATTAGCAATCTACAGCACTTCCAAATAAGATATTTGTATTGTTCTACTTTCTTGCATTTTTACACAAAGGTTTTATTTTGGAACTCATGCTCAAATTCCCAGATTTCAGTACAGGCCTGCATTTTGTTTACATATACTGTAATCCCATTGCTCTTTCCCTTTTATATGGCTTCTTTCTTCTGAATACATTATACAGTACTGTTCAGCTTTGTATTCTGCTCTTGAATTCAATCTATCAGAATCAGAATGCCACATTCTCTTGGAGAGTTCTGTAACCCATTTGTCCCATTTAAACCATTGCATAGTTTTGTGTGGTGGAAAAGTGCCAAGGAAAACTTCCTAGGAAAATAGAAAAACAAAACCAAAATATATGTAATTTCACTTAATAAAATACATTTAAGTTTTTTAAAAGAAAAAAATCAAGAGTTATGAAATGAGACTATTTTGGTAATATGTGAAAAACATTTTATTTTTTTTAATAGTCATCATCCATTCTTGGCAAAATACTTCAAAAATGTTAATGTTTTTAGACAAAAACTGAGACCAGGAAACCATTTTCACTCATGCTTGATGATTAACTTGGGTAAAACCAAAACTTTATCTAGCAGTAACTATTTAATCTGCTAAAAATGGTTGATTTATTTTCTGTTGGACTATTTCTTCTCTTTGTTTCCTAGGATAAAAAAGATAAAGTGTCCAGGTTTGATACTATTCGACATTCCATTGCTGGTATGATAAGATCACCAAAATCTATGTTAGGCTCTTCATCGGTAAGTGGGCAGGTAATGTATTCTTTTGTCTTTATTAAGAAAAAAATTGATTTCACTATTTTCTGCATAATTTTCTGTTATTTGCCACAGGAAGATTTATTTGATTAATGTTTATAATATTTCCTATATTGAGAATGGTATTTCCTAACAGTCTGCAGTAGATGAAACCCACCACTAAAGAATTCAAATGTTTGAACTCCCAAAGTACAGGTGCACACTTATTTAATAAGCAAACTTTAGATTATAAATATATATAAATTGATTTTATTGTGATCAAGGAAGTCATCAAATTTCAAGTATAATCATAATTGAAAAAAATGAATATTCCTGGGACCAAGTACATAAGAATAATCTAGGGTCAAGCTATCAACCTAATGGCTGGTATCAGAAATCAAAGCATAGACCAACAGGACTGAACACAAAAGGATGATGAAATATCAGAAAAGAAATACTGTACATATTTATTGGTCCATTTGGGCCATCTCTTAGACATTGATCTGCTTGTCATGTTTGTACCACTGCCTTATTTGACTGTTAACACTTCTAAATTAATTAAACTTATAGTTTCATCAGGGTTTTCAGTTAAAGATGTGCTGACATAGGTTACATCATCATTTTCCAATCTCAGCCTTTATCTGTCATATGCTCTCACTTCTTGTTAAATATTTGATTTACCTTGATGTGATTATATTATAAGAAAATATGAATGGGAACAGCTTGTTCTCAGATAGGTTATGTTAATTTTAGTTCATGTTGTAACCAAAACCTGGATCACCTAAAACAACCAAATCATTTTGAAGATATAACATAGATTTATTAAGTATGCAAATAACAACGGTGTACAGCACTGGGTTTGCAGCAAAGCATTGGCAGCTTCCTGAGTAGCCCTGAGCAAAAGCAGAACCACAGCTTATACACTTTTGGCCTACTACATTGAAAAGACAAAGACAGACAGAATAAAATGCAGCATTGATATTGGAATGTTTCAATAAATGGATGACTTTCTCATTATTTATCTCTTATTACTAGATCAGTATGCTATTTATATTATCTTTAACATATAGCCAGTGAATATAAACAATGTGGTTTATTGGCCTACTAGTTTCTGTCTGGGTTTGTTATGTCAGCTTTCACAGTCTGCGAAAGGTGACTGGCCGCAGCTAATTTCATGCCTAAGGCAGAATTAGACCTCAATTCAGTCTTCCATTTTTAGCCCAGTGCCTTTAACAATTATAGTAACTTGATTCTCAAATTTGGCATTATATTAATCATTCTTTTTCATATTTTTCTTTTAAGTTTTTTGATGTAATATCAGCAAGTGAAAAACCCCTGGCAGAACAAGATTGGTATCATGGGGCAATCCCAAGAATAGAAGCTCAAGAGCTATTAAAACAGCAAGGGGACTTTTTGGTGCGAGAGAGCCATGGAAAGCCTGGTGAATATGTCCTTTCTGTGTTTTCTGATGGGCAACGGAGACATTTTATCATTCAGTATGCTGATGTAAGTTTGACTTTGATTTTTTAAGTGATTGAAGTGCACTTGATTTCAATAGCTACATAATTAGTTATATTTATATAAATTATATTAGATAGCTAAATAATTATGCACAGCTAGGCATTATGTTACTTACCTGCTTTTTAAAGCTAAGAAATCATTATCAACCACTTATGAGCCACAAGTACTGTTCTGTGCATTTGATTCAGGATTCAGTAGTTTTCAGTAGTAATCTTTCTACCTTTGAACTGGTGCATAGGATATGTTCTTTGCTCTGTTGTTAATTTCTAATTAGAGATCTTTAGAATTATACGATTGCCAGTTCCTATTTTTATCCTAAAAGGTACTGATCTAATTTTTTGGAGCAGTGCAGTTCTTTATTTTTTCAGTTGGTTCTTTCAGTTATTGAACTTCATGTCCAGAACCTTATGTAGCAATTTCTGAAGATGATAATGAACTCTCCCCCACTCCCCAAAATAGGAAAATGTTACAATTGCCAATGCCTTACTGTGCAAGACTACTGCAGTACATTCTACAAGAGGCTGCCCTTTCAAGAGCATTCAGAAAGGAATTGGTACAAAATACAACTTCTCAGTAATTGTTGGGTTTTACCTCCAAGTATACATGTGTCTTAGTCCCTACATTCATTGCCAGTATTTTTTTTTAATGTGGTTCAAAGAGCTGGTCTTTCACATGTATACTTGTAAAGCCTGTATGGCTTGTGCCTGGTAATTCCAGGAGCACCATTTCCTATAATTGGCTGAAGCAGTATATTCATGCCAGAAGAAACACTTGATGGTACGCCAGGTCCAAAGAAGTGATGGCAACTGAGGCCAGGAGGTACAACTTTTGAATTGCAGCCTCCTGTGGAATAGCTTCCCCTTAAAATTGAGGCTTGCTCCTTCTATTACAAAATTCGTCAGAATGGAGCTCTTCTGGACAACATTTGGAGAGTTTCTATATTGTCACCATCTTTAGTAGCAGTATTAATAGAATTATATATTACTCTGATTCACTGAATTTGCTTTTTTATATTTTATGTTTAGGTTTTTATAAGTTTATATTTGTACTCTTGATTTTTAAATTGTTGATTATAAATTATGAATGTTGATGTTGTAAACTGCAATGAATTTGTAGTTGACTACACATATAAATGGAATGAATAAAAGAATAAATATAAAGCAGAATGTTCTCAGGAACACTGGCATACTCAGTTTCCAGACTGCAGAGTTTTACACAAGCTGTTCTTATTCTTCAGAGGTATACTACTAATAAAAGGGAGGATTGGGGAAGTTAATTATTCAACAAATTCTCCTAAAACATGAAACTATGGTAGGAGGATACCTATGCTCCATTTTTCTACCTAATCCTGATTTTAGATTCATGCATGTCCTAATAAGGCCAGCCAACTTTTCATAAAGTCGTAGTATACATGCAATAGATAATTCACAATTGTTTCATTGAATTGTGAAATAAATATTTCTAATTTGAGGAATGATTAATTCATTTTTTTTCACACAAACTTCTTAGTGGAACTAAATCATTCAAGTATTTAAATTCAAAAGAATTCACAGAGCTAAAGCACCTCAAGCATTTACTGCACAAAAGCCTAAACTGGGAAGATTAAAATATGAAGAGTGTGAAATAATGTTCCAGAATAAAGTATGGATGGAGGTTATATGAAATTGGGTTATTGCTCTGCAAGAAGCAGATAGTAATAGAGCTAAATAAAAATTCTTAATCTTCTGTGTTTTGAAAACTACCTAGATACACACAAGTTATATTTAGCAATCTGAAGTTTTATAGTGTAATGATTAATATAATCATTAATATAGTGTAATGTATTATATAATCAGCTTATATTTTAGGTGTTAATGAAATTTTTTAAAAACCCGTGTTCAAACATTATCTCAAAAGACTTCATTATTAAAAGTAATTGTAAAGACAATTGTAGCTGACTAGAATTATTTCAGAAAAGCAAATCATGTCTTTGTCTGTTTGTATTTGAGCTCCAAATTTTTTATCACTTAATACTCTGGAACAGGGGTGCTTAAATCCGGCCTGCGGGGCCATCCTGGAACTATAAGGGACTAGCCCGCTATGCTTCTGGTGGCTATAATAGGCCATGTGTCTCCCCCCCATCTCATTTTCATCCTCCATGGCCTCCTGCAACACTCTGCTGGGCAAAGCCGGTTGAAAAATTGGCCCAAAATGCACCGTAAAATGGGCCAGAAAACAGGCCCCAAATGGGTTGAATAATGGGCCCAAAATGCATTGAGAAATGGGTTGAAAACCAGCCGAAAAAAGGGCCAAAAATGGCCCACTTGGCCTGTTTTTGACCGGCAGACTACTGCAGAAGGCCATGGGGGTGAAAATGAGACACAGCCGTTTTGGCTGGCAGGGTGCAGAAGACCATGGGGGCAAAAATGAGGCACAGCCATTTTGGCTGGCAGGGTGCTGGAGGAGACATTCATCGTCCCCCACCTACTCCCACCCCCATCGGCCTGCAGAGGAGAATTGAAATGGTGATCTGGACCTCAAAGAAATCCTGTTTGACACCCCTGCTCTAGAACAAGAGTTATAAAGCAACTAAGGTTTGATTTCAATGGGAAGAAAATCCCTGTTATTTTCTTTTATATGATGCATCACTATGTGTTTCAGAGGAATATTAGACTGTTTAAAAGCTTACTATTTTTCTGATTACTGTATATTCTCATTTTGCTTTATATGAACAATATCCATTTACATCCTATTAAAATAGTTTAGAGATAAAAGAGATACTGTACATTTTAGCTACTTTCAATAAGAGAGATTTCTATTGTTTTGTTTTAAAAACAACTGTTAGAAAATAGGTCCAACAGTAGTTGCTACTCCATTCTAATTTTTATTTCATGGCTTAGAACAAAAGTTATAAATATTGTGAAATATTTTCTTTGTTAAATCAGGAAGTATTTCAAGGCATACACTGATTATTGCTTCTTGTACTTGAAGACCAGTGGTGGGATTCAAAAAAAGTTTATTATCGGTTCTGTAGGCATAGCTTTGTGGGCGTGGCATGGCTTGGTGAATGTGGCAGGGAAAGGATACTGTAAAACCCCCATTTCCCCTCCACTCCAGGGGAAGGATACTGCAAATCTCAATTCCCACCCCGCTCCAGGGGAAGAATACTGTAAAATTTTCATTCCCTCTCCATTCCTGGGGGAAGGTTACTACAAAATGCCCCATTCCCTCCCCACCCACTAACCTGCTTTCTAGCTTCGTTCTCCTATGCAGGGCAACAAAAGAAGACCCATATGATCAGCTGGGACTTGGGAGGCAGAGAATAGATGTGGGGTGGGGCCAGTCAGAGGTGGCATTTGCTGGTTCTCTGATCTACTCAAAATTTCTGCTACCGGTTCTCCAGAACTGGTCAGAACCTGCTGAATACCACCTCTGTTGAAGACGGTTTGTGTTTTTTTCTGTCTATAAGATATAAGATTTATATTATATTGAGAATATTTATTCTCAATTTACTGGGAAAAAAACTAATATTCTGTTCAAGCTGTAATTTCCTGCTCATTTTTATAGCATAGCAGTGGTTTTATAATTAAATTATTTTCATGGAGATTCAGTTTGGTTATATACTATATATCCTAATTTGATGATCTTGCTTGAGAAAGCTATAAACAAACTTTTTGTTTTGAATTAAATTTGAAATCTTATTTAGTAAATATGTATATTGGCTACAATTCCAATGTTGGATATAACAACAATGAACATCCATAACAGAGGTGGTATTCAGCAAGTTCTGAACAGTTCTGGAGAACTGGTAGCAGAAATTTTGAGTAGTTCAGACAAGTTTTACAGTATTCTTCCCCTGCCATTCCCACAGAACTAGTAGTAAAAAAATTTGAATCCCGGCACTGATCCATAAGTTAAATAAACTATTTGTTTGTTTGTTTGTTTTGTCAAGTGATTATAAGATAACAGGTATAAGTATAACACAGTTATGAATGAATGAAATAGATACATATAAGAAAAATAAAAAGAAACAATAGGACAGGGACAGTAGGCACGTGGGTGTGCTTATGCACATCCCCTACAGACCTCTTAGGAAAGGGGTGGGGTCAATAGTAAACAGTCTGAAGTTAAAGTTTTTGGGGTTTGGGGAAGAAACTACAGAGTCAGGTAGAGTATTCCAGACATTGACCACTCTTTTGCTGAAGTCGTATTTCCTGCAATCAAGTTTGGTGCGGTTTACCTTGAGTTTGTATCTATTGTGGTTGAAACTGAAGTATTCATTGACAGTTAGGACATTGCAATATATAATTTTATATACTATACTTAGATCGGACCGAAAGCGGTGTAGTTCTAGGTTTTCTAGGTCTAGCATTTCAAGTCTGGGGGCATAAGGTATTCTGCAACGATTAGAGAAATAGAGAACTCTTCTTGTGAAATATTTCTGGACTTTCTCAACTGTATTAATATCAGATATGTAATGCGGGTTCCAGACTGATGAGCTATATTCAAGTATTGGTCGAGCAAATGTTTTGCATGCTCTAGTTAATAGTGTAATACTACCAGAGAAAAAGCTACATAGGATTAGGTTAAAACTCTTAATGCCTTTTTGGCTATGTAGCTACAGTGGGCTCTAGCACTTAGATCATTAGAGATGAGTACTCCAGGGCCCTTGACAGAGCTTGGATCATTAACAAGGTCTTTACTATTCAGCTTGTATTTTATTTTCTGATTTTTTTTGCCAATATGTAAGACAGAGCATTTATTTGTTGAGATTTGAAGTTGCCATTTGTTTGACCATTTTGATACATAGTTGAGGTTGTTTTGAAGGATAGCAGTATTGTCGGTGGTGTTGAATAGCTTTACATCATCAGCGAAGAGAACGCAAAAAAACTCAAAACTATCATTTGAACCTTTGTGAAGAGAGGGATGAAGACAGTAAAAGAAACAATTACTAACTTATATTTCCAAAAGTTTCCAGCTGCTGAACTATGGTTTAGCAAACTAAGTCATACATTGTATATTATCCAAATAATTGCAGCTTAAGAAATCATTTCAGAATTCTTTGGTACAAGTTCTTAAAAGACAACTTGTTGCATAAAACAGCAGTAAAGTCAGGCATGACTTCATTAATGGAAACAGTTCTCATTGTTTAACTTTTGTATTTATTCCTCAATTTTGTCCTATAGAATCAATACAGATTTGAAGGAACAGGATTTTCAACAATTCCTCAGCTTATAGAATATCATTATACAACAAAACATGTGATTACAAAGAAATCAGGCGTTATTCTTCTGAACCCTGTTGTTAAGGTATGTGTATTTAATACCAATGGTGAAACCTGATTTTCTTTTTTGCTGATAGTAGGCTATGTGGTATTTGTATTTCTCCTTTTTATGAATATTTGATTTTTTGTCATAATTTTTATTGTTATTCAAAAATGTTAAAATACAAAACTGCAAAAAAAGAGATTCACAGGAACAAATAAACCAAAAAGCAAAAGAAACAAAACATTGCATTAGGGGAAAAAAATACAAACACAACTACATTTTTATCCATGCTAGTTGAATACTGATAAATATATGACAACAATATTAGTTTCCCACCCCTTGCGAAACAGGCCCCAAAATTTTTCAAACTTTTAATTCTGCTTAAAATTATTACCTTGTCATCTATCTACTGTATTAATGACCAAATAATTAACAAAGAAAACAACAAGCAAACAAAAAAGGCAAGAACAAAATATCACCCGCTGTTAACAAACTATTGTATTCAACTCATAAGGAGTTTACCATGGCTTCATTCTATCCCCAATCATTCCAACAGTTAACTCTGATTTGTCCTGGATCAAATATCCAAGATTGTATCTTAACGCCATTTTTTATCAATTGTTGGCTAGTTAAATATAGTAGACCCATTCTTACTGTTCAGCAGCAATCTTTGGGAGGAGTCTATTAATATTTGGTTTTACTTGCATATTTTGAAATCATATAAAACATTTAATCTTTATTCTTTCAAAGAGTTATGCAAGCTCAGACATATTAGAAAATTAAAATGTCAAGCAGGCTGAAATTACTGCTTCATGCTTTCTTCTGCATTGAGGGCAGACACTTGGGTGCAACACTAGGATAATCAAAAAGTGTGAGGATCTGAGATGAGTTATAGGGAGCTACTTTGGTGGCATGAAGTTTTGGGAAAGACTCTGGATAGCAAGTCCTTATTGTAGTTGCTAAACAAGAACTATTTGTAATATTAGTCCTCATTCTGAGAAGTTTTTTTCAATCAGGTTTTACATTGGCTTTAGTTGGTTGTAAATGGATATTTTATCCTTCTCTGCTTCCCATAAGATTACAACATTTCTTCACAGTGATTTGTATAAGTGTATTCTTCCAAATAATAACATGTAATTATTATTAGACTATGAACCCAGACAGTGAAGCAGGTGAGGACTTCTAGTATTTTCTTGAAATAATGTTTACTGAATAAAGTATGAGGTGTGTTTGTGTCTATATGTGTGTGTATCAGAAATAATTATGAAAAAGGCTGTTTGGGGTGGGCAACAATGATATTAGTAATTTAATTTATGGACTAAAACTATATTCAATGGACCTACCTTAGTTGCAATAATAATGTCAGATTTATCTTAAACCTTTTAATGTTATTCTTGTAATAAAGCTTTTAGATAAGAAATGTTTGTGTTTAACTGAGTGCCCTGACAGCTCTCTTGGTAATGGAAAAGTCAACCTTTCTAAATCTACAATTTTCAGCTATTTTTGAAGCTTTTTCTTTTCAATATGCAGTATAATTCACCTAAGAATTAATATAAAGTTTTGATTTATTGATTGAGTGAAATATTGTCAACATTCTGCACAAAAAATATCCTTTTAAAAAATCACTGTTTCCTAAACAAGTAAAACAGAGTAGATATTGTCAGAAAAATGAAAAAAAATTCTTTTTAGCAAAAGACTGGATCCTAATGATGAACTTTGGCAGGAACTATTCAGCAATATGTGAACATATATTAATCATGATAGTAGGAAGATACTATAGATCTGGTTTGGGAAATAATCTGTAGACTTATAGTATATTTTAATGAATACTGAAAACTTTTCTGTATAAATCATACCTATAGAAATATTCATTTGCATTTATTTTAATTGGATTTCTTTAAAAAAAAACTTCAAACAGCTAAATTGTGATCATGCTCATAAGTTCAGACAAATCAATTCATTTACCAAATAATTAGAGTAAAAAGGAATTTCAAAATATTTTGTTAGTTTTTTTCATGTGATGCATGCAACAGAAATGCTTTCTTCTATGTTAAGTACTGCTTGATCACTGTTTGATTGCTTGTTTAAAATTCATGTGAAGTGAGTCCTTGGCAGGAGTCCTTGAATATTTTAATTCTTCTTTCATACAAAATTATCCTACGTGTAACCATTTAGTAATTGGAATTTAAATTGGAGCATCACAATTGATGCTATGGAACAAACAAAATGATGTTCAATTAGCTTATTGAATAAAATGTTCATTTTTTATTGTGTCATTGAAGTAACTATTAATAGTTGTGGCCCAATTACATATCATATTCACTGTATGTCAAGCTAAGAATCATAATGGAAAAATCTTAATAGGATTTAAATTACAAGAGCCAATGTGTGAGTAATTTTTTGAAGGAAAAAGTGGTAAACAAAGATTTCCTTTTATGCTTACATGTAAAGTAATAATGTGTTACCAATTCAATAAATTATCATTAGAGTAATGAAAATTTTATTGAAGCAATCACTGCCCAAATATTTGAAGATAATAGTAACTCATATACAGTATAAGGTGGTATTCTAAATATGTTTTAAAAATCAGTGTGTGTGTGCCTGTGTGTATTCATTCTAATATATGAGCATCAGCAGAGGGATGTTTTATCTCTCTCTGTGTATATAATATGTAATGAAAGCACTGCATTAGTAATAAAATAAAAAGTTAATGTAGAATATTCATTACTATTATGTTTTCTGAGGTAGGTATTTTGATCATGATGTATTGCATTTGTGTCAGGTTCATTGGCTTTTGGTTTATTTAAAAAACAGATTTAAAATGCTGGTTTAGAATCTTAAATCCTTGTGCAATTCACTATCATGTTACCTTAAGGAATATTTGAGCCCGTATGTTAGAAAATCTATTGCATTCAATTGGGGCCTATTTTGCTAAGATGTCAGGCATAAGAGATCTGGAGACAGAACTTTTGGTACCTTCAAACTTAGAATTTGCTTTGATTGTGCTCTTTTGTTTTAAGGACAATAGTCCTTCAAGTCCCCATCCCACCACCTGTTTAATACATATTTAACATATCAATTGAAACTTTTGAAACATCATATTTATAGAATAGCTAAATTCTGTGTCCTGTTTTGGACACCAGTCAATTTCTGGATTGAGTGTCTGATTACCATTGTTGCAATTAATGGGAAAGCCCTTTGAACCAAAGATCACACATGCTTTCAAATGTCTACATCCCTCCCTCCAATTTTAATTCTGTTTCAAGATAACTGCTTGGATGTGGGGTCCTAAAACAATATATATTTTTTCCAAAACTTGGAAAGATTTTTTTGTGGGAAAATTGCCTCTGAAATAGGCAATAATCGGAAAAGAGTGTTGAACATTCATCATAATTGACAAGTATCGAAAGAATAGGACTGTATTTCAAATTCCCATCTACTGGGGTTTTCTTGTGGAAGATGTAAGCCTTTCTGTTTCTATATGGATTATCCAAAAATAGTTCAAATGGACAAAACAACAACTGAATCTTAAAATTCCTCGTAAATATAGAAAACTTTTGCCAGCATGATGTTCGGCTCTATTTTACACACTGTGATATGAAACAGTTGTCAGCATTCCAGAAAACCTCCATTCCAATAAATAACTCTGAGACAGACATCCTCTCCAGGGTTCTTTTTATTACAGTAGTAAACTGGCACATCTGGGAAATCCCAAATCTGAAAGTTCTGGGTTTCCTTGCAATAACTAAAAAATTACAAATCCACCCCCTGCACCCATCATTGCATCATATGCCCCAATCACTATCCATCCCAACTTGAGATGTCCTCTCCAACCAGGTGCAGAGATAACATGACCTTGACTTAGAAGAAGAATGCTATTATGTCTAACCACATATACTCCAATAAATTCCCCCCTCCCATTTTCCCAGGCTCAAGAATGTGGTAGTGTGGAAGCATCTGGTGCCAATATGGCTTCCAAAGCTGACAACAGTCTTATTGGAGTTGGGCAAAACCATAGGTTAATGCAGTGGTCTTGTTTTCATTAAGTATATATGGCCTGAGTGAGGCTCTGTCATGAATCAGTTTGAAAAAAAAATCAGTAGGAAGAACACTTAATATCTGGTGAAGCTTGAACATTTTCTAAATTTGGAATTGTATAACAATATTTTTTCGCATTAAATGGATTTATAGAAGAACTAGGTTTTCCTGTGTGTTTTTTATTTGCTAGCAGGCAGGAACAAACTGCATGAAATCTGCTCTACTTTCTAGAAGATACATATGCTTGTGTTTTGCAGTCTCTTTGATAAACATTGAAGTGAACATTCCCTTGAAACTGCTTCTTGAAGTAACACAGTTTCCATCCTTCTAAGAGTCAGATAAAACGGCTGCATTGAAGTGCTTTATTTGCTTTGGTTACCTCCTGTTGGAACTGCTGATTGAAGTGTCAGAATTGGTAGAAACATCTCATTCAGACTAGTCACGTTGTCTTTTTACCTCTGGGAGGACTGCTGCAACAACCATTTGTCACAAAGTACATCTCTGAGGCAAAGCTGAGCTACCACACACAGGCCTATGACATGTTGCATTTGGTTATCACAAATCCCTCATGTAACCAAATATCTGTAACTCCTAAATATTTGAGTAAGATTTTGGCTTGATTTTTGACTTTAACGAATGTGGAAAGCTTATATCATAAAGCAATGACATAAAAAGGCATTGGAACAGCAGCAGACATAATGACTAATGTACTGGTATAAATAGTTGTAATAGTTTCTGACAGCTTATTTGATTGCAGTTTATAGTACAATTTTGTTTATTGTTCTGAATAATTATATATCAAATATATTTCTCATCAAGAAGTCTTTAAAATGCCATCTTCACAGTGTCTTTAAAATAAATACTTTAAACCAGGGGTGTCCAACCTTTCACCTTCCCTGGGCCACATTAGAAGATGAAAATTTGGTTTGGGCTGCACATAAAATAAAATAACAGTAACGATACCTGATCATCCAAAAAAAACCCATAGAAAACATAGTTAACATATTAAATTTATTTGGAAATGAAGTTAGTGAGATTTTTTATTATTTATTTATTATAAATTATTTATTTTTTATCACGGTTTTTTATCATGGTTTTTTTATCACGGTTTATTTTCCGGCCAAATTTTGCATGGGGTGGGAAGCTCGCCCGCCTCGTGCCTACCTCTCCTCCTGCAAATGGCCCAGCTGGATGAGGCAGGACTGGAAGGCAGAAGCAGCAGCGGTGGCGGGGGCAGAAGCGGCGGAGGCAGAAGTGGCAGCGGGGGCAGAAGCGGCGGCGTGGGCAGAAGTGGCAGCGACGGTGGGGGCAGAAATGGCAGCGGGGGCAGAAGCGGCGGCGGGGGCAGAAGCGGCGGCATTGGCGGCGGCAGCAACAGCAGGAGGTGGCGCTCTAATGGCGCCTGCCTTTTCTGTTGCTGCTTGGCTTGGCGCTCGCCTCGCCCCGCCTCGCGCCTGCCTATCCTCCTCCTCCTCCTTGCTGGCTCTGGCACAAAGGTTGGGGTGGGCACTGGGCCACATTACGAGACGACCTGGGCCGCATGCGGCCTGTGGACCGTGGGTTGGACAAGCCTGCTTTAAACTACTGAACAATGAAACATATCTTTTATTCTAGTACTTATTTTCTTCTTACATGTGTGATTGTGTGTGTTTGTATTCATCATGATTTTGGGTGTGGCTGTATTTATTAGTCAGATTCTGTGGATTGCTTTTAGTCTGTTGACAAGGGCTTATGGCAATTGCAAGGGAAGGGTTGCTAGGTTCTCCCTTGACCAGAGTGCTGGATGGAATTGATTGTTCTTGTTGAGATGCATCTCTGAATATGCTCATCAGCTTTGGAATAGGTATCATCAGTATAGTGGTAACACCCCTTTTCTGTTGTTCCCTATCATTCATTTCATTATCATTAATTATCATTAATTTGAATGATTAAATCCAGACAAAGAAACAATACTGTTGGTAATGAGAAAATTGGACTCAAGGTAGATGTTAGGTTTATTAAGTACAAAGTTTTTCTTTCCAACAAAGGGTATGTTCACAGTATGGGACTGTTCCTTGGATCCCAGTTATTAGATTTGCATATGAAGCCTATGGCAAGTAACATCTTTCCATAACTATAGTGATTGTGCCAACTTTGATTCTTCCTGAGCTAATCTGACTTGGCCATAGTTATCTATGCCTTGATTACATCTTTTATAGATGATTTCAATGTGGACCTACTGTTGAAAAATGACCAACGATAGCTTTAAGTGCAAAATGATTAAACGAGCTGTTGACTGATGCAAATTATGTATTATGTACGGTCCAAATCCAAGAATCGGTCATGATTGAATAGAAGAATTGTGGTAATTACTCTCCAAGCACAATTTAAGATATTAATGTTGAACTTTAACACTCTATATAGCTTAGGAACTGATTATCCAAGGGATCATTTCTGCTCCTTTAATCTGTCCAGTTATTTAGATCAGCAGGAGAGATCCATTTGGAGTTTCCCCTGATACTAGAAGCCTGCTTACATGGAAAAGGATATTTTCCTGTATGCTTATGAAGTACTTTTTATAAGCAGGTACGCTTGCCCCTCTGTTCTCCTAGTATTTAGGAAAATTGTAGAAATCCATCTCTTTTACCAAGTGCTTAAACTGAGATTCAAGTTACCGATTTTAATTTTGTTCTAGTTTTAATTATATAGCAGTATGTCAGGATTTAAGTTAGATAAATGAATATCACAAATAGGAATTAAATTAATAGGAATTAAAAGAAACTAGCAGAGGACTGGACAATGAATAATGAACATATTTGTCTGCTATAATTCCTTTTCAGTGATTGGAAAAATGCTCATTTTTCTTTTTAAAGAATTGGGATAATAAATATTGCTAATATTGCTTTGAACCTTCCTAAAGTTGTTTTTATTTGAGTGCACTGATTTAATATATTTCTAGTTTTGTCTACCTATTTCCCTTAGTATTACTCCTTTATGCTATGAAATGTATAATCAGTGAGTGGCCTTCTCAAGCATACCTAATAAAGATCTTGTGCTATTCTGTTAAATGCAAATCATCTTATTCTTTTCTAATAGCAATAGCACTTAGATGTATATACTGCTTCACAATGTTTTACAGTCGTTTCTAAGCAATTTACAGAATCAGCATATTGTCTCCACAGTCTGGGTCCTCATTTTACCTCATTTTGCAAGTGCCTTTGAAATGTGACCACTGATTTTATCTACTGGATATCTGTTTCTCTGCCATATATTTTACTCTGTCTTACATATAACATTTTCATTAGATGATCAAAACAGGGATAGCTCGCATACCCATAGAATCTGTCTTTCAATCTATAAGCTGTTGAAAATTATATAGGATATTAAGAATGCATCCAAAATTAATTCTGCCATTTACTTGGTATACAATTTAAAATTGAATACTTTGGATTTTTTTCAATAATATCTCTTCAAGATCTCATACAAGAGTTGAAGATATTGGTTTTTCCACTGCTGGTTTCTTCAATGCAAACTAAGATATACTTGGTTTATGTTTTCATGGTCTGATCTCATAAGGGATATTTCAGTAAAGATACATAGCTAAAAATATAGAGACAATGTTAAGATAACAGTAACCTCAAAAGTTTTTTTAGGTAATTATGTTTTTGCTTAACTCTTTCTAGCAGTGGCAATTTTTGTTTGGATTAAAATGTTTCTAGAATCTCTAAAATGCTGTTTAAGTAAAATTTATTGAAAGGGCTCTTTGAAATTTTTATATCAAGATCATAAAGCTGTTATAAGCATATAGACAGTTCATCAGTATTATAAATATTTGGGCTTTTCACATGTAATATAATAAAATTTAATGATGTTTTCTGTAATTTTTAAAAATGATAGATGAATTCATATATTAAAGATAATATGGATATATTGTATGGGTATTATATCAAGCCAAAGTTTTGATTAGGAATTTGCTATGATTTTATTAGCTGATTTCACATGACTGTCCTTATCGTTTTGTATGTGGTTGTCTAGTTTCATTGAATTATACTTCTGGAAGAAAGCCAGTGATATGAATAAGAAATATTAGCTTTTTTAAAAAAAAATTAAATATTAATGTCTGTTGCTGCAGGATAAAAAATGGATTCTCAATCATGAAGACGTCATTCTGGGAGAATTACTTGGCAAAGTAAGTAACTATCAAAGCAATGGGGAAACTCCTAAATATTAAACCTTATTAGAAAACTTCTTACAATACATATTTGCTATTAAGCCTTTTCAATGCATGATAGATCACCTACTTTAATTTATGTCCAGTGTGTCTTTAGTTTGAGGTCTTTGCAAAATATCAGCTAAACCATGAGAAGACAGGACTATGTGGTCCTTGGTGCTCTCCGAGCTTAGTTGAGAGAACTCAACTAAGGAACACACACACAGGAACACACACACACACACACACACACACACACACACACACCATTCAACCCTAAGGTATAAATAGTCTCTTCTATTCATGATTGGACTGTGGGGATTCTTAACAGATTTCAGTGCAGATCATGGAGGGCAATATGTAGTATATGATGGTATAAATAAAATGATAGGAATGAAGATTAAAGTTTTTTGCAGCTGTTATTTTAAATAACTTGAAAATACTGTCACTTCAGCTTATTTCTTCAAATTAAGATATTGTCACCAATAAAAATCACTTGAAGAATTTTGGATGATGGTTCAGAAAATGACTTTTTAAGTAAAAAGATATTGAATTCACAAAGTACTTAGTAAAACTTAGAAAGATTAGAATAGGGTCAAGGATGCTAATTCTAAAACTTCTTATAATATGTCTTACTCCAGATGCTGATGAAATACTCTGTCATGTGCAAGCTGATACATGCCATTAATATTACTAATTTATTGTCTTATTAAATATAAAGTTGCACTCATTAAATGTATTAAATGTCAAGGGAAGTAAATAATATCAAAATATGATATATTTAAATATTTTTATGTTTATTAAAAAAGAAAAGAACAGATGACATGTTTGAATATAGAAGCATATTATGTAATCTTAAAAATATTAAGAAACATTGCTTTATGGGTTTTACTCCATTAAGATTTAGCAAAATTATGGTCTCTGAAACAGAACCAGTGTTAAAAGATAGGTTTGATTTCATTTTTTTCTAGTTGATATTGATGCTTTGTGTAGTAGTTTGCTATTTGTATTCCGAAGAAGAGTCATATGTCCAGGCCTAATATGGTTTTAATAATGCTATATTTGAAGTGATTATTCTCAAACCTTTTGGGTATTGATGCTGACGTGAGGAGAAATTATACTATATATTTCTTGTATTTATTTTTTATTTTACCCCATTGTCCCAGTACTTTGGAATTGCAAGAGTACCAGAACATTTTATTTATTTATTTATTTATTTATTTATTTATTTATTTATTTATTTATTTATTTATTAATGTGTGTAGGGGTGTGTGTGTACAAATACACACATATGTTTAAAATAATTTTAAAAGATGGTAACATTGGAACTAAACTGAGATAAAATTTAATATAAATGGAGTTTCTACTAAAGAATACACATTCTTCATATGATCTAATTTCACAAGGAAGCACACAGGAAGATTGTTAGAGCTGTAGTTGCATTCTTCCAAACAATATTATATCTGCTTATATTATTCTTAACCCTAATTTTTTTTTTAAATCTTCTGGCAACAGTTACAATAATTGTGTGCATGTGTGCAAATGCACAAGCCTTTGAATCAGTGTTGACTCCTGCAACAGCCTGGACAGCCCCAACATTTTTCTTAACAAGATTTCAGGAGTGGTTTGCTTCCAAGGGCAGAGAGAGTGTGATTGGCCCAAGGATACTCCGTTAGCTTCATGCCTACTTGACTACTCACTGTTCTGATAATTTAATGATCACTTTTGAGAAATACTAAAATTATAAATGACATGGAAAATACCACAGTTTTAAAATATGAACGCTACACCTTTGAGGCATATGCAAGTGTAGCAATTACATTATGACAATCTGACTTCCCTTGTCCGCTGAAGATACTGCTGCACTGCACTAGTTCATCTATTAAAAATGGTACCTACTTAGAGAAGTAAATATCATTTTTAATAAATGAACTTATCTATTAAGTTACATGACCTTATATAAGAAAATTAGTATGAATGCATTGAATTAAGATATTTTGATATTTTATGCATTTAGAATATGATTTTGTTCACTGTTTTCTTCACTGACAACTTCTAATATTTACAACTTCAGGGTAACTTTGGTGAAGTCTATAAGGGAACATTAAAAGATAAAACACCTGTTGCTGTAAAAACATGTAAAGAAGATCTTCCTCAAGAACTGAAAATAAAGTTTTTATCAGAGGCCAGGTAAGAAATAAAAAAATACCAAAATATATAATTTAAAAAGTCATTTAGTGGCTGAAAATATTTCCCACTTCAAAATGTATTTCAATTTGAAAGTGTTTATGCCATTACATTATTAATAATGTAGAAGTTACTTGAATTAAGCCTCTCTAGGATGGGAGAAGGGCAGAGAAATCAGCAATGAGAACATTATCCTACATTTTTTCTATATACAAAGTGAATATGTTTAGATCATTACTGTTTTTATAAGCAAGATATATCTAAAATGATAGTCATTAAATTTCCTGGAAGAATAAATGTGAGTGAATTAACTTTTTTCTTATGATAAATTAAAGAGCATTTAGAGATTAATATATTACACTGATGTAAGGAAATTTTCCACCTCTTTGCAGAATACTCAAACAATATGACCATCCCAATATCGTAAAGCTTATAGGAGTATGTACCCAAAGGCAGCCTATTTATATTGTGATGGAGCTTGTTCCAGGTAATGTTGGTTTACAATATTATTTGTAAATAATATATTTATATGCCATTTGTCCTCTATTTTTCTCTTTCTCTCACTCTTGTATTTTGATGTCTTGGACATGCATTTTATGCTTTTTAAATTACATCACTTTGGAATTTAAACATGGTGATTTATAAGGATTAGATAAAAGTGGCTTGAGGAAATTCAAAATCATACTTATATTTTACTTTTGCCAGGAGATGGAAGTAGTATCAAAACCATAGCTTTTAAATATATCTCATTGTAAATTTTTCTAGAACATGGAGATATGCAAATCTTGGCTGATCCATGTTACTTGCAATATTGAGTGTATGGTGTAAAAAAAAAAGTAAAAAATACCTCTGTAATATGAGCTCTATTAAAAGTTTAAAGAAATATTGATTAATATGTCAACTTCATTTAAAAGAAACAAGATTAAAAGTTAAGAGAAGCTGTATTGCAGGATTGTTTTCCCATATTTTTCACATGGTGCTTTCCATGCATGAATATTTGTATTTGTAATGTTAATTTGTTGCAAAATTGATACTTTTGCAACCAATGTGCATGTTGTGATAAAAAGCAAAATATAATCTTAATGTCCTTTTTACAAACAAAACCCCATTCTTTAAAAATAGGCTTTGGAGAATAAATGGTTATATTTCTGCTAGACTGCATTTGTATATGTTTATTTATGCACAACATATTTTTGTAAGACTGGGGAGAAAAAAAATAATTAATATAATGAAGAGAAAAGAATTGGAAGTCACAAGATAAATATTTCATTTAGTTCTTTAAAATGATTTTATAATTTAGATGCAGCAACCTTTGATGGCTGATGGTAGGTTTTACTCTAATATAGTTTTTCCATTGTGGGCTATACATAAAATAGTCTACAGTAGGTATGTTTTGATATAGTAAATATCAAAACCTTAATCGGATAAATAGTTCATTAAAGGTTATAAAATTAAATTTTAAAAATTAATAATTGTATGATAAACAATAAAATATCCATAAAGGATCAAAATTAATAAAATAGACAGCAAGGTTAATCTTCTAGTGCTACTCTTTCTATTTCCTAAAATGGTCACAGTTACCCACTTTAAATCTTTGGCTTCACTTTATTAAATGTTTTACAAATATCTTTTCCAAGAACACACTAAAAGCTGCAAAACAGAGATATCAGAAAAACATGATATGTGAAGTCTTATTCCCCAGTCTCTGAAGTGCTTTGTCTGAAAGGACTGTTCCTGTTGCACAGTAACAAGATATTGAAATTTAATTATTGCTTGCTTTTGTGCCCAGAAATAGATCATGGGAACTGAATGATATGGGAAGTGAGCAGTGGTGGGATTCAATTTTTTTTACTACTGGTTCTGTGGGCATGGCTTGGTGGGCGTGGCAGGGGAAGGATACTGTAAAATCTCCAATCAGAGGGGGTATTTGCTGGTTTTCCGAACAACTCAAAATTTCCACTATCAGTTCTCCAGAACTGGTCAGAACCTGCTGAATACCACCTCTGGAAGTGAAGTCAAAAAACATGCTTATTAGAGGCTATGGACGATAAACTCAGCAGAGTAATTTTGCCCTACCCATTGCAAATTGTGAAATAGCAACTGTAAGGGGAAGAACGGGTTAAAAAGTAGAGTTACATCCATAATGTCTCTTTGAGTGAGTTCAACATTTCATAGACTTAATTTGATATATTTAATAATTTTTATACCTAGATTTTTATTTAATACTGTTTTTAGTCTTGGCTCAATTTATTTTATGTGACCCAAAATGTTTATGTGATAAATATTTTAGTGTCATATAAGATGATTCCAACATGGTTTTTCTTAATTTTTGGATTGCATTGCTACTGTAGTTTAATCCCAAACCCAGTGAAATAGTCTAAGGCACTCATTTACAACAGCATTAGTACAATAGAATATGCTTATTATAGTTTATTATCAAAAGCATTTTTTCCAATGCAGTCTACTATTCCTGCCTGAAATGTTCAGGCAACCAGTATACATTAAAATTCTCTATCTCAAAATGTGTACTAATAATAGTCAGCCCAGTATATTAAAAGATAATAAATGATATAAAAAGCTTCTATGATTATATTTGGTATCTTTGGTTGACAAAGTAGTAAAATGAGTATCAAGATAGGGACATAGTTATATTTCTGAAAATTAGCCTTCCACTAAGCACTAGGTAGCCAACTATTTTTTTCCAGTCATGGGAAGCAATGCATATAGATGGTATCATTCAGAAGCTCACGCTTATAATTTCCAGAATGAAAAACAAGTCATTGCACAACTAATTTTCTGCAAATAAAAAACAGTATTATTAAAAATAGTGTACCATTAAAAAAAGAACAACACCAAGAGATCAGTTCTTCACAAGTAGAAGTGAAATGTAATCAGGAATCAAGATTAAATGTCATACAAAAGAGTACGAAACTATCAGTATAAACCAAGCATGTACTGCATCTGGGAATTTTGAATATAATTTTTATTAAGAATTTTAATTACAACAGTAGAAAACCAATGTAAACTAAACTTAGAGAAAGTGAAGCCAATGAAAAAAAGGGAGGGAGGAAACTGTGGAATCATATTTCAACTGATAGAATATTTGTTAATTTATTCCTTTTAAATGCATATTGTTTCCATACAATGTAATATAGATTTAATCCTTTGTAAATCATTGCCTTTTTCTGGTATCAACATGCATATGAATATCATGCCAGTGTACTTTTTATGAGTCGTAATATTTCAGTCTTTATTCCTGTTGGTTTCATCCTTCAAAATACTGCTGATGTTGTGTTAGTGGGTACTTTAAAGTGCTGTTCCAGATTATTTACTTGGTTGCGGTGATATTTTATTTCATGCTTAATGTTCTAATATAAATGAGAACTTGAGAGGATGAATGGTCATAACATTATCACATTGAAAATACACTAATATTTGGAACCAGGTCTTCAGTTTGCACATTACACAAATTGATTAAATTGGAATTTAGTACATTAAATCCATGAAAACAAAAGCTCCTGTGTGGTTGATTATTCTATTTAGTACTCTTGTAGGAAACAGTGAAATCTTTGTATTTAAAGCTTTTTGTTTTGTTTCCAATTGCCTGCATTTTGTAAGCCTTCATTCAATATTCTAGCTAAACACTGATGCAGTGTTTGGGCACATAAATTACTGATAGTCCTTCTTTAGGAATCACAACTGGAACTAGCACTTTGGTCATTAAGAAAGCAGTCACTAAGTGAAACTGCAACTGCACTTTTCTTTGCTTTACAGACCTGTGATGTAATGAAAGGATTGGTCAGAAGTTACTTCTACATCACTGTTGCAACTGCAAACAGTTGTTAAACAGGACAGTGCATAAACATGGAGAATGTGTGGTTGTATGTGTGTATACAATGAATGTTTATCCAAATAAGTATGACTGTGTATAAAAACATATTTCTGCCTGCTTTATTATATGAAAATAAGAGTGGGTATGTCAGAAGAAACAAAATTGAGCTGGACACAGTAGGGATGAGATTACTTAGGAAGTGTATGTAGTAAAAAAATAGAAATTGAATCAGTGTATGTGAATTGAAACAAAGGAAGAGTGAATGGGTCAAGAACAAGTGAAAATCACAAATAGTGATTCAATGGAGTAAAGAGATCCTCAGAAATGAAAAAGTCAACATTTTTAAAAACAAAAGACAGTGCAAGATAGTCCTTTCTTACAATCACAATTGAGACCACTATATAATGTGTCCTAAAGTGAGACATTACCTTCCCCATTGGCTGACATTCTTACAGTTTTTCTGCCACATTGCACAATTATTATTATTATTATTGCTGAGAAGCATGGCGCAAATATGCATGCTAGCCAAGGGAAAGGCAGGAAGTCGTTATGTTCACTGGGGAAGCGATGGGGGTTGGTTCAGCTTCTCCTACATATGGTTTCCTGAGCCAACCCCGCTTTCTTTGTCCTTGGGCAAAAATGCTTCCTGAATCATGAAAATAACAGGTGTGAGTTAGATAGGATCATAATGTGCTACTTTGAGAATTGAAGCCATTTCTAAAATGGCATCTGCTTCCTGGATGGCATCATATGGCCTCTGTATAGGGAGGTCATGTGACAGATCAGCTGCTTCTCTTTTCCAAAAGCATTCTTTGGAAAAAGTAAGTGGACCGCGATGTGATAGGAGAGAGGAGGGTGTGGGACCCAATGGGACAGCAAGCACGTCTAAAGCCTCTGGGGACCCAACCAGTTAAGAAGTAAATGCAAGGTGGACCCAGTGAGAAAGGATTTTGGTTGTTAAGCAAGGCAACCATGTGGGCAGCCTCACTTAACTACAACTATGACTTACTGTCATAATAGGCAGATTCCATTGAAATCATACGTCAAGGACTATTATAAAATATTGTGTAAGTATTATCATAAAGCAATTTATTACACAATACAAAATGTGATAAAATATTTCCTGTGCTGATGTTTGTCTGTGCTATACAATTCCATATGGGGTATTTTCAAGGCAGATGTCCCAACTTTTCCACAGAAGGAAGCACATTAGAAGCTCTGTCATTGTTGAAGGCATTGAAGAACCTGGCAAGAAAATATCTCTGTAATACTTTTTTGTACCTTTCTCCCCAAGCCATTTCGTAGGCCACTATCCATTTAAAATGATCTCAGATACTACACATACTGAATTCCTCCGACCCATATCTGTTGAAAGTCCTTTCAGAATTGTTCATAAATTTCAGGTGATGTTGGTTTTCTCCTAATTTAGAGGAATTTTGCTGTGAAGAGTTCCAAGATACATACAAGTAGAAAATTTACTTACAAAGTATATATAAATACCAGAGACAATAAAATATTAACTAACATAGCACAATAGTTAACTTCTCAATAATAATTAGATAAAGACCCTCCAGAGTAGTGGCCCCCTAACCTTTTGGACACTAGAGACTGGTTCCATGGAGAGAGTTTTTTCCACGGGGGCATGGTTTCGGATGCTGCTTGCATCCCATGGATGGGGCCCCACTTGTTTGTATGGCCCCATTTCTGGCATGCCACAGCCCGATGCCAGTCCATGGACCAGGGGTTGGGGACCCCTGTTCCACAGAATAGAATAAACTTGTAATAAATGTTATCTCTTTGCCCATTTATAACCGGAAAATCCCGTTCTATGATAAATCTGAGGCAAAGGAGAGGTGGTTAAATTCCACTTTCCAGATGCTGAATCTGCCATTTTTATCTTATTTTGAAGGGAAAACCACTTTTTTCCAAGTAGCAGAAAGAGTTTTGGGTAACATCCTTGCAAACATGATCTCCACCCATGTTTTAATCAGATCCTGCCTGAATCGGAATGTGTAAACCTGTCAGGCAAATACCTGTCTATCTTGTGAACATTAGGTAGCATTATCCTACATCCAAAACATTTCATCCCCCTTGCAGTCATACAGCTGACTTTTATTATACCTATTTATTGCTTTACTATTTGAAACTGTAGCTGTATCCCTGTAGTCAGTAGCGTAGTACCAAATACATTGAGTCCAAAAATGCATTTAATAAATTGAATCATAACCTGAGAACAATCATTTCCATTTTTAGCCTCAATCCGGCTCTGATTGCTGGTAAACGTTGCACCAGTAGAAAGAGAAGTTTCCTATTAAATAAAAACCCAATGCAGTGATCTTTTGTCTACCTGTGCACATAAGATGAGGGCAAGGGGGGGAAATCCTTTTAGAAACAGTAATGTACAAAGCTTTTAAGTGTGATATGCAATTAGTGAAAGATATCCTTATGTGGAATAATAGTGGCTTAGAACAATTCACTTTTTAGCCTTTTCTTAATATCTTTTGGCTTTCAGTACTGTCAAGCTGAGAAGGATTTTTCTCCGATCTTTCCTGCCTTCTGCCTGCAACAGATCGTTGCCAGACCTGCTGCTTCAAAAAATATTACTATGTTAATGGAAATGGCTTTGAGGTTTTCCCTACATGAACAGGGAGGCAAGGGGAGGAGACCAAAAACTGCTCTCTTCCAGGGTCCTATAATAATGTTATGATATTGCATTTTTTTATTGAGGTTCTTTCTTGTTCTATACTTTGTACATGTAAAAGAAAAAGCAGTAGGACGTATATGTAGTTGATACGGGGAGAAGAAAAATCTCAGCAGCCCATATTCTCTGTGTGTTTTCACTCAGCTACTTATGGCGGAAAATGATTAGTGCTGATCCAGTCCCTCCAGATACTGAAGTTAATGATCTCATATCTCTCTTTCTCACACACATGGACAACTGAATTCAGTCTCTCTTTTGGGAAGCAGTAGTTTTGTTTACTATCCATCTGTCTGCTTAGTTTGCTATCTTAATTATTAAGATCATATTTTTCAAAAGAGTATGACAGGCCAGTTCCTGAATGCTATGTACACGAGTATACTTAATATCTGACTTAAACGGAAATGCCACATGTTTTTTCCCTTCGGATATAAAATTCAGTTTTTTAGGAATGCATTAAATGCCACATTTCAAGAGGATTCCTAATTCTTCTCATGAATCTGCTTTGCAAAATGAAGTCAAAAATCATTGCCTGAGGTTTTCAATGCATACAAGCCTCTTCTGATATTCTTTACAGAGGCAATAAAATATAAGTGTTATTACTTTGACAGAAAAATAGTGGTGGCTATTGCCTGCATTGACTTTTTTTTTCTCCAAACAAGTTGCCATAGTATTCAGTACTGAAAAATTCACTTAAAATTATTTGATGAAACATTAAGCTGCCCCTTTGACTGTAAAGATTTAGAATAGATTTTAATCTGACAGTAGTATTGACAAATTGGTAACAAAATGAATTTGTTTGCTTAAATTAGGATGCTAAAGAAGAAAGTGTGATGTATTTTTTTAAAAAAAATACAGGTAAAACTCGAAAAATTAGACTATCGTGCAAAAGTTCATTTATTTCAGTAATGCAACTTAAAAGGTAAAACTAATATATGAGATAGACTCATTGCATGCAAAGCAAGATAGTTCAAGCCGTGATTTGTCATAATTGAGATGATTATGGCTTACAGCTCATGAAAACCCCAATCTACAATCTCAGAAAATTAGAATATTACATGCAATCAATAAAACAAGGATTGTACATAGAACAATATCAGACCTCTGAAAAGTATAAGCATTGCATATGTACTCAGTACTTGGTTTGGGCCCCTTTTGCAGCAATTACTGCCTCAATGCGGCATGGCATGGAAGCTGTCAATCTGTGGCACTGCTGAGGTGTTATGGAAGACCAGGAATGCTTCAATATGGCCTTCAGCTCTTCTGCATTGTTCCGTCTCATGTCTCTCATTTTTCTCTTGGCAATGCCCCATAGATTCTCTATGGGGTTCTCTATGAGTAGGCTGGCCAATCAAGCAGAGTAATCCCATGGTCATTGAACCAGGTTTTGGTGCTTTTGGCAGTGTGGGGAGGTGCCAAGTCCTGCTGAAAAATGAAGTCAGTATCCCCATAAAGCTCGTCTGCGGAAGGAAGCATGAAGTGCTCCAAAATCTCCTGGTAGACAGCTGTGTTGACCCTGGACTTAATGAAGCACAGTGGACAAACACCAGCAGATGACATGGCTCCCCAAATCAACACAGACTGTGGAAACTTCACACTGGATTTCAAGCATCTTGCAGTGTGTGCCTCTCCATTCTTCCTCTAGACTCTGGATCCTTGGTTTCCAAATGAGATGCAAAAGTTGCTCTCATCAGGAAAAAGGGCTTTGAACCACTAAACAACAGACCAGTTCTGTTTTTCTTTTGCCCAGGTAAGACGCTTCTGACGTTTGTTGTTCAGGAGCGGCTTGACAAGAGGAATACAACATTTGAAGCCCATGTCCAGGATCTGTGTGTCCAGCTCCCAGCCTCAGTCCACTCCTTGTGAAAGTCCCCAACACTTTTGAATGGCCTTTTCCTAACAATCCTTTCCAGGCTGCAGTCATCCCTGCTGCTTGTGCACCTTTTTCTTCCACACTTTTCCCTTCCACATAAATGTCTATTAATGTGCTTTGATTCAGCACTTTGGGAACATCCAACTTCTTTTGCAATTACCTTTTGAGGCTTTCCCTCCTTGTGGAGGGTGTCAGTGATGGTTTTCTGCATAACTGTCAGGTCAGCAGTCTTTCCCATGATTGTGCTTCCTACTGAACCAGACTGAGACCATTTAAAGGCCCAGGAACCCTTTGCAGGTGGCTTAACTAGCTGATTAGAGTGGGACACTTTGAGCTTAGAATATTGAACCTTTTCACAATATTCTAATCTTCTGAGATTGTGGATTTGGGGTTTTCATGAGCTGTAAGCCATAATCATCTCAATTATGATAAATCATGGCTTGAACTATCTTGCTTTGCATGTCTATCTCATATATTAGGTTCATCTTTTAAGTTGCATTACTGAAATAAATGAACTTTTGCACAATATTCCAATTTTTTGAGTTTCACCTGTAGGTTGAAACCCAATGCAGTTGAGATACTGAAAACAAATTCTTAGGCTCAGAATATGTTCAAAGACATTGTGGATTTTTAAAATGTTAAACATCACAAAAGCCAGCTTGACTAAACTCTTCTTCCTACTTTCTCAAGATTATTATTACCAAATTCTCTGTGAGAAATATCCCTGAAGAGAAGGGAAGGAACAAAAAGGCAGCCAGTAGCCACCATGAAAGCTTGACCAGTTGGATCCTTCCCTCAACAAGGAAATTGTTACGACTTACCTTGTGGGAATCGTCCTAGAAATGTTTTTGCTTTTGAATACTATTTATTGTGTTTTTATTTTAAGTTGTTTATATTGATTATAAGCTGCTTTGGGGCAATTTCTATCCTAAAAGATAGATTTTAAGTACATGTAATAAATAAATAATAATTATACTAATTCATATGTTTTGACACCTGACTCTAGTTAGTAGATCCAGGCTGCAGTTATTAAAAAAAAAGAAAGAAAGATCCAATTAGTCTGAAATCTGCCAAGTTTTAAGAGAAATTAATGCATACCTTTAAAACACATGCAATAGAATGAACATCCATAGGGACAAAAGCACATACACAATAATAGAATTGTTCTCTTTTCTTTTCAATAACTAAACTATTCAAGCACAGACTAGAAAACTTCAGTAGTTCATATTTCTGTCGAAAAACAAATGTGTGATCTTGCGGAAATAATTTTTCTTTCTATCGGAAGAGGAGCATCAGGTAGAGGAAGAGGACTCGTCAGCCATACATGAGAAGAAGATTCTTGAGCATTTTTAACAGTTCATTTATCTCAAATACAGAGTTATCTGTTAACAGCTAGATCCTATGCATCACTGCACCATTTGTCAAAGGGTTAAAAAGGCACATATAACCCATAAAGATGGTTGAAGGAAGCTGGGGAGGGCTTGGCAGGTCCAGAGCAGATTGTGTATGAATCATGGATTGCCAGAGCGAGCTTGGAGGCCCAGCGCAGACTGTGTGTGAGTTAAAGAGAGACATGGAAGGGCTGGCAGAGTATATGCAGACAGGCAGTGGGGTATTATGGACAAAAACAACTTGCAGCCTTCCTCATTGACTTTGTAGAAAACCATCAGGGAAAGTCAGACATGGTGTTCCCATGACTGTGGCCCCTTGCAACATTGTAACGATATTACTATTTCTGATCTTAACAAGTTCAAAAATATTCACAGGATTTCTTTTTTCATTATTTTATGAAGTAATATTTGGTAGGGCTGTGCATATAGACCTGGGAATTTCTTTAAATTGCCGACAGAAACCTTGCAAACAGTGTAGCTATTTTAATGATAGCTCATTGCAAATACCATTTTCAAATGCTTTTTACAGCCCCAATATACAATCATATGTTATTGTTTTTATTATTTTTCTTATTTCTTTCTTATGCTATTGCTATTTGACAAAAGGTTCCACATTTGAAGCGAAATTCTGCTTTTGTACAGAGAATCATGTGGTGTAGATTAGTTTGTACATACTGTATTACTCAGGGGTTGTCTATAGAGTTTCTAGTTTCCTAGTCACCAATTTTAGTTGATAACATTTAATTGATGAACTTGACACCGAATCCACAGTAGGAACCCATTAACTTCAGCAGTCAGAGAATTGATGAAATTGGATAACAATTGGCAGCTGAATAGAATGGAAAATACTGTACAAGCTTCAATTTTACATGTAATTTAGTAGAAAAGTGATCAATAGAGAAAATAAAGAGGATTTATTTTCCAGGTATGCAAGCTTTTTCTTTGAGTGCTTCTGTGAGTCCTACCTGGCAAAGCAAATCCATTTAGAGCAGTGGTGTCAAACTGGCGGCACATGGGCCAGATGCGTCAAACGCAGGCCATGCCCACCCTAGCTCCCCGAAGGGAAAAAACATAGCAAAATGTCACATGACAGCAACATGCCACCACAAGTTTGACACCCATTAGTTTGAGGTATGCATTTCTGTTTATTACTAAATTAAATAGGTGAATCTAATATCTCTGCATTTTAGGACTAGTATATTAATTCCTTGTACTTTTTATTAGCAATAGCATTTAGACTTATATACAGGTACCACTCCAAAGCACATTACAACACTCTCTAGGCAGTTTGTAATGTAAGCGTTATTTGCATATTGCCCCCAACAGTCTGGATCCTCATTTTACCAACCTTGAATGGATGGGGGGCTGACTCAACCAATGGATCAAACTCCAAGCTGCTGACAGAGTTTGTCTGCAATACTGTACTTTAAACACTGCATCACTAGGGTTCCTTATTGTTCTCTTTATTCATCCTGCTGTCCAGCATTCTATCTCACAGAATTTTTGTTTTTTAGAGAGAAACAACATATTTCATTGCCACATTTAAGATGCAAACTGCATTTAATACTGTTTCTATAGTTAAAAATCGTTTTGAAAAAGCAAGTACATTTTGCCCAATCAAATTGTCTACTTTGGACCTCACCCCATTCTTAAGAGGTCCTTAAATGGGACATGCATAAGTGTCTACCGTCCCTGTTCTACTGTCCCCATTTATCTGTATTTACTTCCTTTGTTCATGTTTATGTTCATACCTATACTTGTTATCTTGAACATGTTTGACAAACAAATAAAATAAAATAATAAATAGTTTGGTCTAGAAAATGCAATTTCATTGTGTTAAGTTCTTTCTTGGTGCGAGGTAAAATTAGGGTAAATATATGTAATGCTGAAGGTATGATTTCCAAATAAAACTTCATTATGTTTCATTTCTAAGAGCATATAAGGGTGTTTTATATCACATGGCCAACTACTTGTGCTGAAACATGTCATTCAAATATCTTCATTAAAATAAATTAATTATATTTACTTAAATATATGCTTTGTGACATAGGACACCATACCTCTCTGTGAGTCTGTCATAAAAGCAGCCAAGACACCAAATGTTTTGCTTTAAGCTGATAGCTTAGGTTTCCCTAGGAAGATTTATCTACAGAAGAGAAAAACAAGAACAGTTAAGCTGGGAAAGGAAAAACCCAGGAGAAATTCTGAGGAAAGGAAGAAGAGCTTGGCTGATGGTAAGATGAAGCTTGACAATCTTGGCTTCTGAATATTTATGGTCCAGTTGATAAATAATGTTGGTTGTTGAGCCTGAGGGGAACTGGACATTATTATACCAATATATCATACTGTTTATTAGAGGGAGCTGAAGACACTCATAGTGTTCTAGGACATCTTTGATTCCCAGAGTGAGTTGCAGGATTGAATATGTTCCAAGATGAAGTGGGTTGAGGGACTTCTATCCTTTCTAAATAGCTATCCAGAAAAGGAAAATAGAGGAAAGATAAGTTCTGCTAGCCAAATAGAACTCCGCCTGAAAAGGTAAGAATCCAGCTGTATCTTTGGCCTTTAACTTATCTCTAAGTAGAACATAGGCTAATTAAAAGATGTTAGTCCAACATTATGATATGCACACCATACAATATTAGAAGATACGTACTGCAATATTTGATAGAGAAGTGGGGGAAGGGAAGTTCAGCTGCAACACCTTTTGAAATTCTAGCAGCTTCAGACAGATAATTTGATTTTTGCTTTGCCTGCCATATGTAAGTTTATACTGGTAAAATGTAGATTATTTAATTCAAAAGTCCCTTGTGCGAGGAGAAAAACATTTCAGCTTATATAACATATAGTATCACTGATTTTAGTTCATCCCCTTTTCCCCTGTGTATATGTGCAAATAACATGCATAAAACCATTTCGGACTTCAAACTTCAACCCCCAGTCAGGTATGTTCATGGATCTGCAGTGTGATAGAAAACCTTGCTCCATGAATAGAATTACTATAATACAGATTGGGCCTAGGTCATTAAATTCAGATTCTGATAGAGGTTGTTTGTTTCTTCTATCAAGTTATTTCCATTTCACAAACAAATATAGTTTGTTGTTCTACATAGTCTATTTCAGGTTTATACTGTTTGCTGTTATACTGTTGATGGTGGTGTTTTCCTAACATATATTCTCAATAAATGTAACATGATGATAGTATTAAAACTTTTTTCCCAGAGGGCAGTAAAAAAAAAAATCACAGCTAGCGATATGGAATGAAAGTGCTCTAGTGAAATCCTCTTAGCTTAGGTCTGAAGTATTAATGTGCCCTATTCCTTATAAAGATGGACTGCAAATTTTTTTGCTACAGTTGATATAAATGTCTGAGTTTATTAGTAGAATAATCCCTTTATATTAAAGGATAGGCAATTAGGTATTAATTCATGTCACAGTGATGAACATAATCAAGGTTTAATAGCAGTTGGTATCACATCTTGTACTTGGCACTTTGATTATGTAAATTACCCTTTTCTTTACCTAAACACTTCCTTTGTGATGGAATAGAGCATATAATATTTTATATGTTGCAATATAAATCTTCATAAAACTTATTTTAAAAGGCTTTTTAAAATTATGGAAGGGGCACTGATTAAGATCTTCAAACACTGTTCTCTTTAGGCTGCCTTTTCAGCAAGTTAAAAGGAATGAACTTTGGCTAAATATCCTGCAAATCCTATTTTTCTAGGTTATTTATGGCATAAACAAAAGATAGTCTGATGTGAAATGTGATAAAACACAACATGATTAAAGAGAATGAAATATTTCTGTTCCATTGATTTCATATATGCTGCTTGGAACTTAGTTCTTTCAGACTTAGTTCTTTTTTGCTTTATTTTTCTAATAAAGCCATTCAATAGTCAGGCTGATTTTTAGTTATGTGTAGTTTCCATTCTTTACAGATTGTCTGCTTTCTTTTGAATTTGAGAGTCTGTAGCTAGTTTCCCTATGGACAGTTATCAAGCTGATATGCTGACCAATTTATCTGATGGTATCATGCCTGAATTCAGGAGTCTTGGCTAGTTGGACAGAACACAACATATTAATAATTAATCATCTTTTATTTGTAGTAAGAGGAATTGGAGCACAAAGGTTGATTAGACCTGAGAGTGCAGGTTGAGTACCAGTGTTCGTCTGTGTTGCTGCTGAGAAGTATGTGAAATGGTTCAACACTGAAATAGTTGTTTTGAATTTTTCAAGCTGAAGACAAACAGTTTGTATTCTTGGAACAAATTGGCTACTTCAGTTAGAATTGTTTAGCATATTCTATCTGTCCAAGAGAATGGGTTATTGTTTTGTGAGTTGTGTTTGGATTGCTTTGCTTCATTTTTTTTAATGAAAAAAGCCATCATAGTAGCAGGCACTGTTCCTATTGACTTAAGTTGGGTGGGATGATGTAGGAGTGGCTTACTAAATTGTTGCTCACCCTTTCTTTATATTGTATACCTTTCCTAATTCTTTAAAATTGAAAAGTAAACCTGATGAATCTCTGAAAAAAAGTTGAAAGGAACTTTCCAATTCTTTCTTACAAGTGCATTTGACTTATTTGGAAATTATGGCTTCTTCTGTCAAGACTATCATATTTGTTTATTTATCTAATGAAACTTTTCTTTTGACTGAATAGGAGAATATATTTTGCTGATTATATCACTCCACATTTCTCATTTCACCAAAAATCTTCACAATGGATGGTGGCAATGGGAGCTGTAGAGGAAAGGGAATATCATAGAAACCCCATTATTTCTAGAATGACCACATCATTCAGGACATGAGGAAGATGTAGTATTATTTACTAGAAAAAACATATTTCAAAATGTTCTGCAAAATTGGTTTAAATAGAACTTGGTCTTAAGGTGATTTGGGAAAATTTTCAGCAAGATTGATGCAAAAGCTTAAGAAGAATGCCTCAGTTTATTATCTTCAAAGAACAAGATAGTGGGTGTAGGATTCCTTATGCCTAATTTCATCAGGTTTTATTTTTGCTGATTTAGTTTGCTGTTTAAATTACTATAAATCACCTTTAGTAATATGAGTATATTACTGAGATGCTAAATCTTTGTATAAATAAATTCATCTAATCCCATGTATAACTTATTTTTAGGGGCTTTACTATAACCATGTTTGTGGCTATTGGAGCATGAAATATTTTATGTAAATGCAATCTACAACTGTAATATTTATTTTCACATCAATTTTCTAAAGAAGCACATAATTACACACTTGAGGCTATGTAAAAGCACTTTGGATATATTTTATTATTATTAAGTGACTAATGATGGGCTGAATTTTATTTACTACTCTCCAGTGTTTTCAATCTGATTCATAAATGTGATAGCATTTTTACTGGAGTCATAAATTAGAACCATATACTCTGTAGTAGGCAATATAGGTGAGAAAACAACCGAAGGGTTTAATAGGGCAGTTTGTTTTCTTGAATGCTTTAACTAAACACCATGTAATTAAGTCATCACCTCTTGAGTCTTTCAATGTATGGAATCCTGGTTCTTTGGAACACTTGGTAAAAATCTCAGGATTTGGTAATTAAACTAATCCCTCTCACACTCATATCAGTTTTATATGAAGGCAGTTGTTTATGATTTCATATAATAAACATATCTCTATTTTGTGTTAAAAAGCAAGTCTTTGTATTAAAAAATTACCTGATTTAGATTCAGGAGAATTAATGTAGCTTACAATAAAATAATGCCTATGCTGGGTTTTTTTTAATTCCTACCGGTATTAGTATATGTATATTTATTTGAATGTGCTAAAAGGATGTTTCTTTTAAAGCAGGGTAGGCACCTCTTTTCCTTTTTGGGAATGCATTTCTAATTTAATTTTGAACCCTATGGGTGATGCACAGAACATGGAGATATGGCACCTAAAATTATTTATTTATTTTTATTTATTTATATGGTTTGTCAATTGCTTACAAGATAATAGGTATAAGTAAAAACATAGTTATGAATACATGGATACATATAAGAAAAATAAAAAATAAATAAAAGAAACAATAGGACAGGGATGGTAGGCACATTGGTGCGCTTATGCACGCCCCCTAGGGACCTCTTAGGATTATAATTCTTTATAATAAAAATTATAATTAATAATAAAAATTATAATTAATAATAAAAATTATAATTTATAAGAATTATTAATTATAAATAATTATAATTCTTTCTTTTTTGGTAGTTTAAGTAAAATAAGACCCTTGAACCTCATTGAAGACTATTTTACTTCTTAGGTGTAAAATAAGATAGAAAGGAAATGTTAGGAGCTCTACAGATGCTGGAAACCCTATATAAGCTACAGTTTACTTACCCCTGCTGTGATCTATCCCGGGGCTAAGAAATATAAGACCTTGAATTCCATATATTATATATTAATAAACAGATTTTTAAAATAAAACCCTGACTTATATTTGTTAATTCTCATATCAGTTTTTTCCTTCTGATCTTACTATGCTTCCAGGGAATGCAGTAGGATAAAAATGCAAATAAATTTTAGGCACGCAAGTTTACTCCCCTCCAAGGGAGAATGTGTTCTGTACAGAGCCACAATACAATGTCACAAATTCAAATGAAAATAGCTGTGTGAGCTTTGCATCCTGGTAAAATAGGAAGGATCATAGATCTGTGATTAGAACACATACTTTGCAGGAAAAAAAAACTCCAGATAGCATGATGTTTCCAGGTAGATATGAGAAATATTCTTTCTGTACCCCAGTACATTGCCTTCCTGTAAGCCTTTAACTTCATGAGTAGTCAAGTTCCCATTCTGTACATTGCATTTTCCTACATCCCTTCACATCTTATTTATTATGGATTACTTTAATGCAAACTTCCCAAATGTTTTGTGCCCTTCTTAAAAATGGAGTTATTATTGCATCATGTAAATAGCACACATCATTTCCAATAATCAGAATAATGATCCAGCAGAGCATTTTCTCCAGTAAGTGCTTACATATCAGCTAAGAGATAGTAGGCATGTCCTGTGGTTATTGTAGCTTACAGTAAATTGTTTTAAGTGAATTGAACTAACTTTGGAATCAAATTCAATGATGAGAATGCAGAATAGAATACACACACACACACACACACACACACACACACACACACACGTAGGGTTCCACTTAAGTCTTCTATGCAATGTGTGGAGTTCATCTTGTAACAGAAAAATATATAAAATAGTTTGAAGAACCTTAGTATTAATTAAATTATAATATTGATATTTTTATTATTTTTACTCAACTATCAGATTGATTGAAAAGCAAAGCAGAGAGTATACTGCCTCCTGTTCAGTCAAGCGTCACTAATGAGAGATAAATGGGAATATCACCCTGTCATGTCTCATTGCTTATCTGTTTGTTTCTCTAGGAGGTGATTTCCTTTCCTTTTTAAGAAAGAAAAAGGATGAGCTAAAAACCAAACAGTTGGTGAAATTCTCATTAGATGTTGCTGCTGGGATGGCGTATCTTGAGTCTAAAAATTGTATACACAGGTAAGAACAAGTCATGTGACCTTTTTAATATAAAATACATAAGCATAAATGAGCTGTAATAAAATCTCAGGCTCATATATTTATTTTACTTTATTTATTCATTTGGCTTTAGGCAATGCATACTTAAATCAATCACATCCTGTTCTATCAGGTAATATACAGTATATCAAATTGGTCAGTTCTCAGAGATCATAGATAGCTTCAGTTTTGCTAAGAACCAATTTAATGTTAAATGGTGCCCCATTAAATTAGAGGGTTCAAGTAGTATCTGAGAAACAAATACAGCTTCAGAAGATGGAATAGTTTCCAATTGTTCACATTTTTCTCTAAAGATTCATATCCTGCTAAACATTTTTTGTTAGTAATAACAGGTTTTTTCCTTCTATCATGAAGAAAAGAAGGAATATGCTCAGACACATTCCAGCAGGAGTCCCACTCACTTGTTATCTAACCAGAATGAAAGCCTGTAGCATCTGCATCTCAGCATTTACTCAGTATCTAATTAGCACTTCATACCCATATTTCAAACGATTACCATTCAAATCAAGGCAATTCTATGCCTTCATACCCCAGTTTCTCTTCCCTAATAATTACAGATGCTACATTGACAGTATGCAGCAATTCAGTGTCAGAATAATCACTTATTCACAAAAGCTCTTCATGCCAGGCTTTACCTCCACCCCCAACTCTGAATTAGCTAGTAGTTGGATATCATTAACTATCTAGTGCTCCCATCATCAGACAGTTCTTCAGATAGTACTGCTAGAGCAGAGAAGTTATCCTGCATTCATTTTTCTGTCAGTGTAGTGAAAGAGGATTTAAAAATGCTTTCATTTTAAAAAAAAATTCTCATGGATGACATGTGATATTCTTGTACTATTTTACAGAGTATATGAACAGATTGCTCTTTCTTTCATTGTGCAGCAATCACTTCAGTGGCCTGCAGCTTATTTAATGTCCTATGCTTCCATTAAATTATAAGGGAACATACCATGACAAATAATAGTGATATCATCAGAATCTTGCTATTGAGATATAGTTAGAAACATTTTTCCTAATTCAGAGAAATAAACTGAAATAGCCCACCCACTTTCTCTGATGAAGAAATTTCCAAGGACCCAGTTTTAAGCAAACATGGTTCTCCACCATTTGAACACTTAGTTATTTTACCTGTATTAAGTGGGAGAAAACCAAGTTGTGAGCCATTGGAGAAAAAGCACCTGTCACATGCATTTGTTTCCAATTCCCTTTTTCTTTTGCCTGGCAACACTATCAAATAACATTTACTATGTGTAGTTTAAGACAAACCAAATTACTGAACTACAGATGAAATTAAGTAGCTCTAAGTAAGTTAAATTTCCGCATTTTTGAATAAGATGAAAAACTCTTGAATCTCTTCATTTATATAAAGAATTAGGAACCAAAGTTCACTACAGCTCATTTTTATTTATTATACTAAAATTGTTTTAGTATAATAGGTAAATCTGAGAATATATCTCAGTTGTAGCATACCAAGATGTGGGGTTTATAAATATTATTTTGCTATCATAATTTTCTTCATATGTATCTACCCATGTTCTCATCTATACATAATGCTGCTGAATACATCGCTGTTTCCTATCAATTTAGGCCTTTTCTCTCCCTTTGTACCTTCTGTTATAATTGTTAAAAATTGTTTAATTCTTATGAAATTTGTTATAGCACCCACTCCACAAGGCAACTCAAATTAATAATACTGTGCCTTTAACTTAGTTTGTTTAATAAACAATGGCTAAACTGTTATTGAAGTTTGTCATATTAAATTAAATTATTTTATTTTATATTATTTAATATAATTAAACATATTTATCTGTTAAATTAAGGTGAGTTAGAAAGTTTTTTTCATTCATTCAATTATGACTGCAGAGTAGAAAGAAGAGGAGCACAAACTCCAGGCTTATCTAGAATTGTTCATAAAACTGTTTTGTGTTATATCCAAACAAGAATGTTTGTTGTTCATAGAATAAAATATTTTATTAGAGTTACTCAAACTTACTCTTTTCATTTTAAAAATGCCTCCCTCTAGATACCTGAAATAAATTGCCATTTGCTTCAGGCACCCAAGGAAGCAAGATATTTATAGATTTACATTTAACGTATTTTTTTAACTTTTATTAAGAATAGTCTGTATTCTCAATTTTAGTATTTCTAAATCACAGAATGCAAGGGTTGCAACATAAGGGTTAAATCTTAGAGATATCTAGTGTAACCCACTGCTTGGTGGAAGATCTGTGATAGGTTATCTGGCCTGTTTCAACCTCTCCAGCTAAGGAAAGTCTTTCCAAGGCAATGTCGCATTGCTGAACAGCTCTACAGTGTAATATTTTATGGAAAACAACACCTGAAGGCTGGTTCATGTAATTAAACCGTGCAAATGAGTGGATCTAATATTTAAAGAAATGTTTCATAACCTGGTTTTGTGTTTGTAAGTGACCCAATAGTCATTGTTATGATGGTGGATTTGGAAAGAAATGCAGTTTTGATTGTATGAATGGTTGCTGACTTGCCACGTATACATACTTTTTTCTCAGACATTACAAGTGCTTAAGTCATTGTACATTAATTTATTTGAAGTGGACTAGTTTCAGACATACAGTTCAGGAAGAATGTTTACAAGTTGAAAGGGATTCGGATGACGTAATTTTTTGTTATGTATGAAAATCTTGTGTAACAGATGGTAGTCATGTTGAGTATAACCTACATCAAGAGTAGCATTTTGAAGAAATGTTCAGATTTTCTTTTCAGTTAGAAATGTTTCATTCTAGAAAGTTAAGACTTGCACATCAGCAAGATACTTCTCCAAAAAAAGAACAGAACAGAATCAAATTTGATGTGATGGCTGAAAATACAGAAGAAAGCTTGAATTCAAAAATAGGCTGGATCTTGCTAGGAACTATAAAGAAAACATATCCAGAAAAAGCTTTCCCACTGCATCCCTTTGGGAGAGGCAACAGCTTGGGATGATGCCAACAACTCCATTCTAAGTTCCCCTCCAGTCTGTCTATGGATCATCAGACTCAGACTATAGTATATGCAAACCTTATAACTCCCAGTGCAGCCATACAACAGTAACACATAAATTCAACACACCAGTTTGGGGGAAGGGAGGGATAAATCACAATTCACAGAGAATACACAAATCACAGAGAAAACACATACATATTTTTCTTGATAAATCCTCAAAAACTTGTATAAAGATAGGCAACATATTTGCATTTGTCATAATTGAATTGTCATTTACACACATACACAAGCAGAGTTAACATAATGCTAAAAGGGGGGAATACGTACAAAAACCACTCTGAATTATAACAGATTGGGACTGTCTATACAATTCATAACAAACTAATTATTTACATAATTATTTCAGATTCACTGATAATTTTGAATATCCAAATATAAAATAATATTTCAAAAGGGCAATATTTAAATAGTTTTTACAGAGTTTATATTAACCGGATACTTTGATTACATTTGTATGTACAGATATAGCAAGAAGAGATAATTTTTATCTCTCTGAATATCTTTGAGTATAACTATATTGTTCAAGAAATATGGAGTATTTGGAAGATTCCAAAGTCCTGTTGTAAATTTTTTATTTGAACAAATGTTTTCAAGCTGCCTTCTGTGTTTTGAAGGACATTAAGCAGAGAATTCATTTCATAGTGTCATCCACCAAAGCTTTTATAGCAATGAATAGTATCCAATGCCATTTCGTTTATTACAAATTCAGTGTCACTTGTCATACTGATACTGCAACATTATAAGTTTTATATCTTTTAAAAGAAAATTCTTAAATAATATTAAACAAAAGCTTGAAAGGAAAAATGTTCCTTTAAATTCTCAGTAAACAAAACATTTCACACAATCTATATATATTTCACTTGTTTATCATCTGCTTCTTCAGCTTTCACTCTCTGTCTATATAAATATTATTTATAGTAGTGCTTAGTTCCCCACCATTTAAGGCATTGACGGAACAGAATATCACAAGACTATTAATGGGCAACTTCTCTAGAATGGTATTTTCTTTCTATTTCTTTCTGCCTTGGAATCACTTGTTCTATTACTTATGTACACGGGCAGATTTTCAATTATATGTTTCTACAATATTTGAACCCAATGAATACTTTCTCAAAATAGCAGTCTACTTATGCTGTTTAGGCTGACTATATACATTACACTTCAATTTTGGCAAGGTCACTGAATTCATTAGTCATTTGTTTTCCCAGCCCTCATAGACCCCCTTCAAATCAACACCTTTGAAACGTGGGCTATCCTAAATTAAAAAGGTAAATGCTTCTATTTTGTCTCTTTCCTCTATTGGAGTATAAGCCTCAATCTGGTTTGTAGCACTATATAACTTAGAGATCATGATACTAGAACCACTTTAATCATCTGATATTTTACAACGGATGTTAAAGTTACAGTAAAAAAAGCAGAAGTTGTTTGGAAAAAAGGAAGACATTAAATATCTTAGGCATAATCATTTGTATTATAGTAGTATGTTTTAAAATACAATTCCTTTTATAGCTATATTAGGTATTGCATCTATGGCAAGATTCCTGATTGTTAATTGATGCTGTATTTCAAAATAACTGTCCTGATGCAGTATTATTACATAGATAAAATAATTGTGTTATATTTTTTTCTTTGAAAGGATACTTTCTTAGAATAAAAACACACCAAATAAAGGTTAACATTTGCTTTATTAGTTCCTTTTATTCCCATTAAAAGTTCTATAAAAAGAGACTAAAGTTGATCCAAATAATAAGATATTTTTCTCCATATAATTTAAAGGTCAGAGAACAGGAAATGGATAGATAAAAGATTCAGTTATTTTGCATTATTATAAATGTCGCAATTTCTGAAAGAGAATCATTCATAACACATTTTCCCTAGATTCTTTAATTTTATAAATCTGTTGTTTCTTTTTTTGAAATAGCCTAATTTAACACTATACCACTAAACTGCTTTTCAAAAAAGATACATATAATTCATTCCAGCTACAGTGTTAACAGTGTTTTTCTTTAAAGATTTGTGTCATATTGAGGCACCACTGATTTTGATACTTTATTTTGCGGTAATATTCCAACTCTCTACAAATGGCTATTAACAAGTTTTTCTTAACATGTCACCAATACAATCCTAAACTTTTTCAGAACTTGGCTTTTCCATTTTGAAAGTGTACATCTAATTTTGAGTTAGTTACCATAATTTTAGCAGATTTTTATCATGAAATACTTGATGATACCTTAAGCTTTGAGTGCTTCAAATTTCCACAAGTGTACTAGACTGTACTAAAGATATACTTCTCTTTTTTCATAATAACTGTAGACTAAAAATAATGAGAATTAAATAGTTAGAATTAGAATATTTAAAACTACATTTTATTGCCACTGTACACATGTGCAAAATGTTTACAGTGTTAATTTAGTATTTTGAGAAAAATTAGATTAGGAAGAAGCCAAATAATGTATTGCAGATAATTATTCTAAGTTTAACAAGGACATTAATTATAATTAGTGGATATTTTCACTGCAGCTTTTATGTTGCATAGTAACAAAATATTCAACCATTGTTCAGAAACTGTTTAATTGGTATTTAGATTAATCAACATACATGTATCCCAAAAATCTCAACTTTTAAATTAATTATATAGGCAGCAACCTTGTCAAAAAAAATTTTTGTTCCATAGTAACTGAGGGAATTCCAGTTACAGGATCTGGAAACAAAAAACAGAAAGTACTGTGCATGTGCACAAATATGTGTTTCTCCCTTAAAATTAGAATTTAGTATTTGTATGTTGCCTATTTCATTCTTTGTAAACCAGCAGATTCCACTAGCCCAGACAACATCTAAAAACATAATATTATTGGTTCACTCAGGAATTCTTCTGGTATGCTTACATATAGGGAAATCCTGACTGATAGTAAATATGTTTTCTTTTCTACTCATTATTCCTCTTTATTGGCAGGAGATCTGCCAGTGATTGGTTTTTTCAGGCATCAGCAAATGGTTGTGCATCCTTAAAGGCACTGCTATTAGTCTGATCATCTCTCCCTTCTCAGAAAATGAGTGACTATTACATTTTACACATCTTGTCCTTCCCTTTCATTTTTCCCAGTATTTTTGTTATTTTTTTAAAAACTTCATTGCATTTAACAGATTGTTTAGAGCAAAACCAAGAAAAAAGAAAGGAGAAACAAAAAGGAGATATTTACAAGCTAGGTAAAATCAAGTAAGAATTTTCCAAATAATCTTACATTAGTATTACATACAAGACTATGAGTAATTAGGTGCTGGATGGGTTCTTGCTACAACAACCCAACGAATTACTATCATTCTAAATCAAGGATGTCAAACTCACTGCATCACATTGTCACATGACATATTGTTACTTTCCCCCCTTCACTAAACTGGAGGTGGGCATGCCAGCGGATGACACATCTGGCCACGAGTTTGACACCCCTGACCTAAATAATCAAACTGATATTGGACTCCTCCCATCATTACTGTTTTCTCTCCAGAGTCATATCAGATAGTAGTTATCTCATGAGAACAAGCTTGGCAAATAGCAGTTAGCTAGTTGCTGCTTCCAATGCTACCTGTGTCGGCACAGGTGGATTTTAGTGCGCCTAGTCCTCCTGCTGTTTCCTTTTCAGGCTTCTGCATGTATAATCAGTACATCAATTATTGAAATGCAGCAGCAAAGATAAAAGCAGTTTCATCCACTCAAGCAAAAATGATAATTTGGTTGGCAACTCCAAAAGAAAGCAGCCAGGCACTCCAGCTACAAATCATTTGACAAGTCTATCAATTCCACATGTCAGCTTTACTGTTAAAAGCTTCATGTTATCACATTGTTACAGAATAAACTCAAATGTGATTGTTTTAGGCAGTTATAATAGTCTTAATTAAGAAATAAAACTGTTGAACTAACTGTGATACTTCTGACAAGAAATAGAAACTTTTCATAAAGCCTGTAAAGTCCTGATTCCCCTTTCCCTCCCTCCCTCCCAACAATTTATTCCAAGGAATTAGAGAATCCCCAGAGAAAATGGATGCCTCAGAATTAGCATTTGTTTCTATAATATGAAACAATGAAAACTGTTACATTGTAATAATAATTCTCTATTCACAAGTGTTAAGAAATGCCTGGCTTCTGTTAACAAATTATTTGAAGTAAAGTCTTCAATGAACTATTACTACGTTTACTTAATTTGGTTTCACTAACTCAGGGCTGTCAAACTCCTGGCCCGCCGGCGGATGTGTCATGCGCTGGCCATGCCCATTTTAACAAAGGGGCGGGAGTCTGGATACATCACTTGATGACGCTGTGTCGATGTGGGTTTGACACCCCTGTATTAACTGCACCTTATTGCATTTGTTTTATTTATTTATAAAATGTATAGGCCACTCTTCTTACCTTAAGGTTAACTCTTGTATGTATTCCAGATCTAATTTACTGATGGACATGGTTTACAACCACAGTTGAGATCAGAATTTCTGTTGCTAAGTGATGTAGTTATTAGGTGACTCAACACCTGATTTTGCAACCTTTGACCACAGTCATTAAATAAATTATGCAGTAGGCAAATCCAATTTACCCCATTCATTGTGCTTGTAAAAAGCCAACTGAAAAAATCGTAAATAGCAATCACATGACTCTAGGACCCTGCAACCATGATAAACACATGCTGGTTGCCAAGCACCCAAATTTGATCATATGACTGCAGAGGCATTGTAACATTAAAAATACATGGACCAGTTCAGTGGTGGGATTCAAAATTTTTTACTACCAGTTCTGTGGCGTGGCTTGGTGGGCATGGCAGGGAAAGGATACTGCAAAATCCCCATTCCCTCTCCACCCCATTAACCTGCTTTCCAGCTCCATTCTCCTGTGCAAGGCAACAAAAGAAGACCCAGCCAATTAGCTGGGTCTCAGGAGGCAGAGAATAGATGGGGGTGGAGCCAGTCAGAAGTGATATTTGCCAGTTCTAGGAACTACTCAAAATTTTCACTACCAGTTCTCCAGAACTGGTCAGAACCTGCTGAATACCACCTCTGGACCAGTTGTAAGTCACTTTTTTGAGTGCTGTCACAATGGTTGTTAAAAATTATTGTAAGTAGAGGACTACCCGGATATATTAATCAGATTTAGCTGCATTCTGATTAAATGTTCTTGTTTTGTAGTTTCCTTGCAACTTGTTTCAAAATCCATGTAGCCTTAGACTTGATGCATTCTTTATAGCAGTGTTTATTTCTTGTTTTACAAAGAAAATTACATTTTTTAAAATAAATATGTCCCTGTTAAGAAAATGTGTTTTACTAAGCCGTTGGTTCTTAAATTTCTCAACTACTAAAATTGCTATTTCAATAATGTCCAATATATCCTTGGCTAGAAAAAAATTCTTTATTCAGTGTTCAGTGTTACATCAGAAGATGAAACAGAATTATACAGCCCTTGTAGCTTTTTGTCAAATCCAGAGGAGTAGGGGGATATAGTCTTCAGCTATTTTAACTTTTCAAATTAGATCCTAGTGTGACGGAAGAGAGTCATCATTCAAAGCATGGAATATTGTTATTATTGCTCAAATAGATGTTTAAACTGGATTTACCGTTTTTATCCAACTATCAAGTTTTTTCCCAAGGATCCAAGATAGGCAAATATTGTTTGATGATATTAAAGGTATCATCTCCAGATGTAAGCTGTTTCGAGTAAAGCTGCCTTTTGTAATTGACTGTTGGTGATTTAGTCAATACTGATTGTGTTCCTGTGGTGCTTGAGTTGTTTTGGGATTGCACCTAAGCCACCTATTACTCTTGGTATTATGTTTGCTTTCTTTTGCCACAGTCAGTTCTACTTCTATTTGTAGATCTTTGAATTTTATGATTTTTGTCTAGTTCTTTCTCCTCTATTTGGCTGTCTCCAAGTACTATGCAGGTCTCATTGGGGAAGAATCAATTTTGACTTAACCCTGACAAGATAAGGGTGTGGGTTTTAGGTGTCACCATATCCATTTACTTTTTACAGTTAGTCCTGAATGACGATACACTTGCCCCAGTTAAGGTCAATGTACATACTTGGAGTTTTCTTGGTTCACAGCTCCTACTCAAAGACAGGTGATAGCTGTAGCCAGAAGAGCTTCTGCACAAATAAACATTGTGTTCCCATTGCATGTATTCTTCAATCATGAGGCACTACATAAGTCATATCTTAGTCATCTCTCAATTGAACTGTTGGCAATGTGCTGCACATGGGAATAACCTCAAGCATTTGGAAGCCTCAGCAAGTCCTAAATGCAGAGAAATGTATAGTTTTGGGAGAACTATCACCCACCCATGTGACACTATGTTAAGTTGGTTACAATAGACTTCTGAGTACAGTTCAAGAAATTGGTTGCTCCTTTGTGAGCCCTACATAGCATGGGACTGGGTGAGGCTCTTTCCCAGGCATCGAGAATGGGACATTGGAAATCCCAACATAAGCACAAATGTGCAACAATTTGTATTTTTACTGAGCCTCAATATCGTTTTACTTGCTTTTTGTCTTAATATAATACTTTGTTCTTGTTTATTTGCTACTCAGAGTTTCTTGTGTAGCCATATAAATTGGATGGATAAATAAATCAGCTAGCATTGCTGCAAGGAAAGAAATCCATAATATCTGTGATTATGTCTTAATATAATATTGCTGTAAATAAAGTCTTAGCAAATATAGTGCTAGATTACTGAAATTGAGCAAAGATAGGACATGTTTCCCAACTGCACAAAATAAATGTGTTAAGACAGAGAAGCTGAATTGTAAACATTTGTTTCAAGATATAAATGAATTATAGGCAAAAGCTCCATATTGTACTCTCACATTTTGATTCAGCCCATTGCAAAAATCATAAGGACAGAAGAAATTATATAAATCAAGAAAGAGAGATTTTTATACGTATGGAGACAGAACACACAAAATGTATTAAAGTGGGTAATAAAATTTCATCAAAGAACTTGAAAATGCTAAGCTACATTACCTGAACAACTGCTTCAGTCATAAGAAAAACACAATTGTTTGAGAATATTTTTAAATACTTTATTAATCTTTGTGGTATAACAACAGCTTTTAATTATATGAGCTGGTACAACATATACCTTTACTCTGTTGTTTTAGTGTGTGTAAGAGTGAAAATCATTTTCTTAATTAACTGGTGCTAATAAGTGTGAGAGCATGGATTGAGGACATAGGATGCAACAAATGTGCTTGAGATACAGATTTCTAGATCTCAGAACAGCAGCCATACTAACTAGGGCCATACCCACACATCTGCTTTGCCTTGATCTCCCTCCATACCAGAGTCTACAGGAAATCTAAAATCTTGCTGTCCCTATAAGGATGCTCATGACAAACATTCAGAATAGATCTATACTGAATTACTGTCCGTAGAGATTTAATAGACAACATTCTAAGCAACATGATTGGCAGTTCCTTTATCTGAAATTTCAGTGCCACCCATCATCATCCAACATATGAACAGCCTTCTCCAATTGACCTCAGCTGCATTTTTTCCTTTTCTGTTTCTCATTAATTTCTTGAACTGTTAATTCTTTAGATAATTGACTGTTTGATCTAATGACCATTAGATGGCAGCAAGAGTCCTTCTCTTTCTCTGCCTTCCATGATATGAGATGGACAGCAAATACATTTCATAAATACATCTATATCCCACTTTTATTATTTTTTCAAACAACTCAAAGTGACAAACATATCCCTCTTCTTCCTCCTACTTTTCCCACAACAACAACTGCGAGGTGAGTTGGGCTGAGAGAGAAAGTAATAGTTATCTTCTAATTTCTGAAACCCATAAATGTAAGAATTCACAATACAGGTAGTCCTCGACTTAGGACCACAATTGAACCCAACATTTCTGTCGTTAAGTGAGACATTTGTTAAGTGGGTTTTGCCCCATTTTATGACCTTTCTTGCCACAGTTGTTAAGTGAATCACTGCAGTGGATAAGTAAGTAACCTGGATGTTAAGTGAATCTGGCTGTCCCATTGACTTTGCTTGTCAGAAGGGCGCAAAAGCTGATTACATGATCTTGGGACACATCAACAGTCATAAATATGAACCAGTTGCCAAGCATCTGAAATTTGAACACATGATCGTGGGGATGCTGCAAAGGTCGTGAATGTGAAAAATGGTCACAAGTCTCTTTTTTCATTACCCTAGTAACTTTGAACAGTCACTAAATGAACTGTTGTAAATCAAGAACTACCTGTAGTGGCTTTAATAGCTAAGTCAGGACTAGAATCCACAGTCTTCCAGATACCATATTTTTTGTTTGGTTGGTTTGGTTTTGTGTTGTTAAGATATGATCAGTTGATACGTGCTGGAGTCTAAGTAAAAAGGTTAGCTGTCAGGATTGATGTGGGAGTTGAATAAGAATATAATATGATGAGGAAAAGCAAGCAGCAATTACAAAATTGTCATAAATTGTCATTTATGTAGAGTATGAAGAGAGTTAGTCCTAGAACACTGCCTTGGGGGACACCGCTGTTCACAGGTACAGAATTTGATAGGATGCTCCCAATTTTGACCATTTATTGTCTGTTTGACAGGAATGCTTCTATCCAGTTATGCAGGTATCCAGAGATATCATAAGTTTTTAGTTTTAGGAGTAGTTTGTTGTGTACCACTGAATCAAAGGCTTTACAGAAGTCTATGTAGTTTGTGTCTATTGCTTTGCCCTGATTGAGTTGTGTAGTCCATATGTTTTTGCAGTGTAAGAGTTGCAGATTGCAGGATAGTTTTTTCCTGAAACCAAATTGTTTATTAGAGAGTAGGTTGTTTGTCTCTAAGTAGAGGATAATGGATTGGTTAATAATTGATTCCATGACTTTACAGGTGACTCAGCATAAGGAGATTGGTCTGCAATTTTAAACTAGGCTGGGGTCTTCCTTTTTGAAGATTGGGATGACTGTGGCTTGTGACCATAGTTTTGGCAAGGAGCTGGTCCTGAAGGATTTTTTGAAGATTATGCTTAGAGGTTTGGCTATGGCAGAGGATAGCTTTTTTAAGAAGTAGACACATATTCCGCCTGGTCCAATAGATAGAGATGGTTTTAGATTGCATAGTGCTTTTTCAACATTGTCTACTGTAAAATCGATATGTATTAGATCATTGTAGTTGTCTGTGGTTCGACTAGGAAATATTGGGCATGATCCATTGCTGTTTACAAATACTGAGCCAAGGAATGTGTTAAAGAGGTTGGCTTTAATAGTGTCATCGTTGCAGTCTTTACTATTAGGTCCTTTCAGGGGTGGGATGGACCTTGAGTCTTTTAGTTTGTTGTTTAGAAAATTGTAGAAGGTGCAGTTGGAATTGGTGCGTAGAAGGTTTTCCTCTTGTTTAATGTGATAATTGGTGCATTCAGTCTTTATCTAGTGGCATAAAAGCAATGCTTCAGGGTCTAAATTTGGTTTGACTACAGAATGGTAATTCTAACATGAACTTCCCATGTAACTTGGATGTAAGCATCCATGCTTCCCATAAGGCAAGGGAACTGCTTTGCTTTGTTTATTTTCCAATCAGGACTGATTCTGGCAGGTATATCTTGCATCTGTTCAGATGAGATAATGTTGCTAATAGGTCCTGGAGGAACTTAAACATGTTATTGAATACTGTGGAAGTCATATTCTGTCTTCACAAGGCTGAATTTGCATCCACATTGAAGTCTTCCAAGATAATTAAACTCTCTTCTCCTGCCTAAGTAAGAGAGAAGTTTGCTTAATATGGGTATATGGGTCATGAATGAATAATAGCTTTGTCTGAAGTTGAAGTTTCAATTTTTCTTTCTTACATTTCTTTGTAGTTTTTGAGCCTGTCGTGAAATATTCCTTTGAGTGGACAATTTGCTTATCCATAGCAACACAATATTGCATTTTAATAATCATGAAATAAAGTTCCATTCCTTCATTCAAAATGTGCATATTTTTTGAGATGTTCGTTCAATATCATTGCTCAAACTAGCACAATTTATCACTTTTTATTAGAATGGCTTTAGTTTATGCCTAAGGAAAAAACAAATAAATCTATGGTTTGTATTCAATTTGCATATAAATAACATTCCATTTAAAAACCTATCATTTATCATCTTAATCTTAATTCTCAAAACATAATTTATTATTGATGCATAGCAACCTCTCTATTAGTAACATTAGCAAAGTTGTTGATGAAAATAAATAGGAAATTTTTCATCTTTTTTTCCAGGAGTAGCTATTTAAGCTATAAATATAATTCCATGTATTAAATGCTTGTGTACAAATAATTTAACATAATTTCCTTTGGACAGCTGTGCTCATAAACTAATGGGAATGAAGTTTTTTTGAAGTGCTTTTAAGAATATTTGAGTTGAAAAGAATTTCTGTACTGCAGAAAGTCTTTCTACCTTTGATTTCAGATTTTTGTTTATTTTTAGCTTTGTTGTCAGCAGCATAAATTCTCCAGTTATTTAAATTATCCAATCTGTGAGAGCTGCAGTAAAATGATAGGAAGTTGATCTTCCAAGGGCTCTGATAATCAAAATACTTAAATACAAATACAAAATTACCATGATCCTAAGCCATGTCTTGAGGAAAATGGTGCTGATTCAGTGATGACAGTATGGTTATTTTTTTAAAATATAGGAAAGGACATTTCCCCATAATTCTTTATACAGGCAGTCCTCGACTTAAAAACCACAAGTGACCCCCAAATTTCTGTTGCTAAGTGAGACAGTTGTTAAGTGAATGTTGCCCCATTTTATGAACTTTCTCGCCACAGTTGTTAAGTGGAACACTGCAGTAAATTGTTAAGTTATTGACATGATAAATGATTCTGGTTTCCCCATTGACTTTGATTGCCAGAAGGTTGCCAAATCTGATCACATGACCCTTGATTTGCAACCATCATAAATATGAGTCAGTTGCCAAGCATCTGAATTTTTATTATGACCATGAGGACGCTGCAATGGTTGTAAATGTGGAAATCAGTCATAAATTGCTTTTTTCAATGCCTTTGTAACTTTGAATGGTCACTAAATGAATTAAGTCAACTACCTGTAATTTTCTTCAAATATCTTGTATATTTTGAAAAAGGTTTTGTTATGGCATGCTTTTAGTGTGATTGTGCTTCAGTTCCAAATATTGATTAAGTGATTGAGTGATTGATTGATACCCCAACTTTATTATTTTTACAAATAACAACATGGCAAACATATCCAACACACCTTCCTCCTCCTATTTTCCTCACAACAACCATGTGAAATGGTTTGGGATTAAAGTTATTGGCCCAAATTCACTGAGCTGGTTTGATTATTAAATTTCTACTCGCCCACAGTAAAATAAAAAATAAAAATCTTGACAGGACAAATTGTGCATAGCTTAATACAAATCATGAAGTTCTGCTTTTAAGATAAAAACCATTATGGTTGTCTGATCAAAGGCAACAAGGAAAAAGGCTTGGAAGATGATTCCACTTTTTAGAACAGGAAAAGCAATGGAGGCTTCTCCCTCTTCCTCATTGTAGACAGACCTCTAAGCAAGAGGGTAATGAGGTCACGTACAACTGATGACGCTTCATCCTCCTTCTAGAACCAAAAGTTGACTTTTACAATATTTCATAATAGTTGAACAAGACTAGAAGCATAATTGCATTCCATAATAGAGTGAGATTTATTGCAGGTATATAATATATTGAGTTTCCATCAGTCTTTCTTCTTTTTGTTCTCCATCCTGTCTTGATCTTTCCTAACGCAGCCCCCTCCTCCTTTTCTTCTTTTATTGCTCTTTTGATGAAGGAGAAAGAGACAAGGCTGCAAGCTTGTGTCTGGAAAAAAATGCTGTATGCATATTCATGAAGGTGGTGGTGGGGCCAGTTTTTATGGCTGCAATACTTTATTTTACATATAATTAATTTTAATCATCAGTATGTTAATTCTATTAGTAATTATTTGATTTTTGCCCTGATCCATTTTTTTTCTGTTTGGACTGTGGACTGTAGCAGTGTATATGCACATAGATAGATACACAATTATTTGAGTGGGAAGTGCATCTTCCAACATTTGACTCAACTGGAATTGGCAAACATAGATTAGCAATGTAGAGAAATTGTGTAAGTGTGTTTGTACATATCATTTTAGAAGCAGACTTTAATTCTTTTCACATGAATACAGTATTACAATATACCAGAATGCACTGAATTTTGATTCCTCCTTGTCACAAAAAGCCCCCTACTGTTAGCTATCTTACTTCAACGACTATCATAAAATTGGATTATTTCCATGATGGCAAACCTATGGCACGCGTACCAGAGGTGGCACACTATGGGCACATGAGCTGCCACCCCAGCTCAGCTGTGCCAGGCATGCACGTGTGCCTCCCACCGGCCAGCTGATCTACGGGTCTCTGCTGTGCATGGGTGAGGGGGCTGGACGCATGTGTGGGAGACGTGTGCATGCACAGAGGCACATGCATGGGGCCACATGCGCAGGGGTGGGGTGCATGCACAGGAGGTGGGGAGCATGCACGGGGAACATGCACTTATTGTATTTTGGGGGTACACGCACACGTGCGTGCTTTGGGCACTCAGTGCTGAAAAGGTTAGCCATCACTGGATTATTTCAATTCTCTCTGGTGAAACTGAATTTGAAAACAATTTAAAAACTCCAGTTTGTCAGAATATAGCTAGCAGACTCCTGAAAGTTGGTGTTCAAACTAAATCACACCAATTTTGGAAGAATTTAATTGGCTAGCAGTTCACTTTGTTCGAACTGATGTTGTTTTCCATTAGTGCTCTCCAGATGTTTTAAATATCAACTTCCATCAGATCCAACAAGCACAGTCATTGCCAAGGAATGTGAAAAGTTGTAAATCAAAATATATACTTCCAATATTTCCTGATATATTTGATCAAATGTTTCTTAAAATGAAGAATAAACTTAAGAGTACGGACTTTAAATTTAAAAATACAATCAAAATATGAAGAAGCAAATGGTTGGCTTTTAAATTACATATCTCATTAGCAATCAGTAGTAGAGAAAAATATTTTGGAATACCCCGCAGTAATAAATACATAATATATTTTTAAATATTAAATTATATTGTTCCTTTCTCTTCTGCATTAAACAGTTGCGAGAAGCTGGACTAGCTTCTATAGCAAGTCTGATTTGTTACTCTTCATTGTACTGGAAATAATCATCAAAAATAATGTTATCTTAGCATATGCTTTTCTTGGAAGCTCTTATATTGATGGTGCAAAAATACTTTATTTTCCAAATATTATATTGTGCCATTTTGCCTGCTACCCCAGTGAATTAGTTTATTTTCCTAATGAGATTATATTGCCGTAACTCATTTAGCTTTTGAATATTAAAAATGCTGTAACAGATAACAGATAATCAGAGTTGGAAGGGACCTTATAGGTCATCAAGTCCAATCCCCCACCCAAGCAGGAGACCCTAAACCATTTCTGACAAATGGCAGTCTAATCTCTTCTTGAAAGTCTCAAGTGATAGTGCTTCCAGAACTTCTGAGGGCAAGCTGTTCCATTGGTTGATTGTTCTGTCAGAAAGTTTCTCCTTATTTCCAGGTTAAATCTCTCCTTGTTCAGTTTCCATCCATTATTCCTTGTCTGGCCTACAGGAGCTTTAGAAAATAGCTTGACTCCTTCCTCCCTGTGGCAGCCCTCAAATATTGGAAGACCACTATCATGTCTCCCCTGGTCCTTTTCTTTACTAGACTAGCCAAGCCCAGTTCCTGCAGATGTTCATTGTATGTTTTAGCCTCCAGGCCCTGGTTGCTCTTCTCTGAACCTTTTCTAGAGTCTCAACATCTTTTTTATAATGTGGTGAACAAAACTGGATGCAGTACTCTAGGTGTAGTCTTACTAAGGCTTTATAGAGTGGTATTAGTACTTCCCTTGTACTTGACTGTTAATACAATTTAGGATTGCATTAGCTTTTTTGGCTGCAGCTGCACACTGCTGGCTCATATTTAGCTGGTTGTCCACTAAGACTCCAAGATCCCTCTCATAGTTACTGCTATTGAGCCTGGTTTCACCCAGTCTATATGGGTACTTTTGGTTTTTCTTGCCTAGGTGTAGGACTCTATATTGAATTTCATTTTATTAGATATGGCCTAGTGTTCTAGTCTGTCAAGATCCAGCTGGATCTTGAGCCTGTCTTCTTGGGTGTTAGCTATTCTTGCCAGCTTAGTATCATCTGCAAATTTAGTAAGTTCCCCTTCTATTCCCTCATCTAAGTCATTAATGAAGATATTGAAGAGTACTGGGCCTAAGACGGAACCTTGTGGCACCCCACTGCTTACTTCCCTCCATGTAGACTTAGACCCATTAAGGATACTCGTTGAGTACAGTTTGCCAGCCAGTTGCGAGTCCATCTAGTGGTGGTGCTATCTATTCCCCTTTTTTCTAGCTTACTAAGAAGTAGGTTGTGGTCTACTTTGTCGAATGCCTTGCTGAAATCTAAATAATGTCCACAGTATTTTGCTGGCCTACTAATTTAGTCACTGTGTTGAAGAATGAAATAAGATTGGTTTGGCATGATCTGTTTTTAACAAACCCGTGCTGATTGCTAGTTATTATTTTACTTGTTTCTAGATGTTGGCAGATCTGTCTTTTTATTATTTTTTCCAGTATCTTCCTGGGTGTTGATGTTAGGCTGATTGGTCTATAGTTTCTTGGGTCTGTTTTTTTTCCTTTTGTTTTTATTATGATGGCTTAAAGACCGTATTTTCTCTCAATACAGGGACCTTGCTGCAAGAAACTGTCTGGTAGGTGAAAATAATGTTCTGAAAATTAGTGACTTTGGAATGTCTCGTCAAGAAGACGATGGAGTATATTCATCTTCAGGATTAAAGCAAATTCCAATTAAATGGACTGCCCCAGAGGCCTTGAACTATGGTAAGGAAATATTGCTGGTGGCCAGGCCAGGCGCATGGGGTGAGTGGGGCAAGTTCCCCCCTCCGCCCTATCTGCTGCTATCAGTAGTTTCCCCAGCATACATTGTTTGAATATGACAGTAGGAGTAAAACATTTAAAGATACTTAAATGCCCTTGGAATCAACACTTTTAATAATTTGGAGCCCAATGAAATACCAGGCTTTGAGCCCCTGTTTTTTACAACAATTACCTTCATTCAGCTACACAAAATATAATAACTAAACCAAAAAGTCCATTATTTTCATGTTCTAGAAATAATACTGTAGGGTCTATATTTTCTTAGCCAGAAGTCTCTCTCTCTCTCTCTCCCCCTAAGAACGGAGCTGGAGACGGTATCCTGTGATCCCAAATAAAGAATGATCGATTGGTAGGAAAACGGGGAGGGGAATTTTTCTGCAGACTTTTTGGGGGGGATTTTCTCAGGATCTCTGGTCTGCAGGATTTGAAATTATGAGTTTGGTGGTCCCTGAGGTCCAAAAGGTTGGCGACCCTTGCCATAGAAGGTATGATGATAAGTTATCCAGATGTGAAACAGGATCTCACCAGGTAATAATAGATCTCTCAAAATCTTACCAATTTTTTATTGACTAAAACGAATAAGCAAATTTGGTTAAGTTTCCTAAACTTGGAAATTAGAGTTCCAGCTGTTTATCAAATATCACATACTTGTCAATTTGGTTAAATGTTGCCCTGTAGGGAAAAAAAAAACCATATACCCACTTGAATCTCAAGTTTATATGTTTCTTTAATATTTAAAATAACTATAGCAAATATATAAATTACCCCAGGGATTTGTGAGATTTATTACTCTAGTATTGCATCAGAAAAAAATGATTGTGGATTATGTTCTACTGAAAATGTCCTCCTTGCATACTCAGACTAGAAGCCAAGCATTTCTTGGTCAAATCTTATTAAATATCAATAGTAAGATATGTCAAACCTGTCTTTATATCAAATTTGATTTTTTTACATTATTCATCATGAAGGAATTTACTCTCCAAGATAAGAAGCAATAATTACATCCTTCTTTCATAGAAGAAATTTGTTGAGTCACTGTAATAAAGAAGACCAGCTCTGTCAGAACAGCCTAGAATCATATTATTTACTTGCATTATTTTGAAAATGGTTCAGGTTCTGAGTCTTGGGAATTTTGTATACCCTATGTGCTTTTTGTCAGCTGAAAGTATTCATAAGATGATTAGGATAGATGGCCTGCTGGGACAGTTAACCAAGATTATTAATTTTTCTGCATGGAAGTTTAAATAATTTTCAGAAATAACAAAGCAGAAAGGGATGAAAGTAATCATCATGAGAAAGGTTCAATAATTTATAACTTTTTGAAAATGACCTCTGAGTTTGCAGATTTTTTTTAGAATTTCCAATTGCTAAATGTTTAACTTACAATTTAAATCTATAATACACCAGTATAAATGAAATACACATAAGTGACACTGATGGTTGAAGTTATATTCATTGTTCCAACTTTCAAACTTCTATTTGCATTTAAACATCTCATGCTGTTTTAAATTAGGCTACCTGATAAGTGGAGAGCAATTATGAGCATTCACTGTGCTGCTAGAAATGCGATTACATGTCTAAGTCTACATCTTTTTTCCTTTGGGATTTAACATTTAATAGCATAGTATGTTTTATTTAAAATATTTAGGAATGTTAATTAGAAACAATTGTTTTGTTAAGAAAAAGTAAGTTATATGGAATTAATTACCTTTCTCAGTAAGTATATGATAACCTTTCCCAACCTGCATTTAAATTTCCAAAAATCTCAAACACAGCAACCTTGAGGAAAACCCAATGGAAAGCTACTACACGGGAACCTTCAAAGGAAGCTGGTGCTAAAACTTCAGTCGTATGCATTAAAGCCATAGAAAATTGAGAAAGCTATGCTGAAAAATGATAGCATAACTATTTGCCAAGAGCTTTTATGCAACTATGAAAAATCGCTGTTGGACTGGAGACGCTGTTTTATTCCAAATGTCATAAAATAACTTTCCAAGTATTGTGAATAAGGTTTCAATAATGCAGATATGAAATAAAATATGTATTTAAATGCCAAATTCTATATATAATATTTTCCAAATGCTTCTTTCAATTCTTATCCAGGGTACTGCTTTTTAAAAATACAAAATAAAAAAGGTGTGGCAAACAGTTTTGACATGCAAAAAGATATACTTTTAAATAATTCCTATGTTAGATTTTATGATAAATTGGGGGTGTTCCTTAGATTTGCATATCCCAATCACTTTATCCCCCCTTTCTCTTGGGAGTGGGAATAAAAGTTTTAGCACTCCAACTGGGTAATTCAAGTATCTCCATTCCATTCTCAAAATTCTTTTTAACTCAGAAGTCACAGGTTGAACACCATCACACCAGTAACTCAGTCACAGGTTGGACACCATCACACTAAATGGTTTAATGGCTGCTATTTTATGAGATACAACCAAACCAATGCTGTGAAGGGGTATTCTGTGGCCATAAAACTCCTAACCAGTAGCTGTGTAGCTTTTGTGTCAAACCCAGGCATCCAGACTACTGGTGAGTGTTGGGAGCTGTCATTGTTACCATCATTCCTAATACAGATCCCCTGAAAGATCATGTGCCACTGGCAACTCTTCTCCTCTCTTACTTACTATGAGACTGTCCGGGATACTATCTCTTGGTTGCCACAGCCAGGGTGGAGGGCTCATCCTCTAAGCTCTCACTCCCTTGGACTAAATTAAGGGGCCAGGACTAGGGAGTTGGAGCCCCCAAAAGAGAGGCCCTCACTCTCACAACAATCTGCGACCACTTTCAATCTCTTATGCCAGCTCTGCTTTTTCTGCTCCTGGTTGAATCACCAACTACACATATTCCTGCCTCATTTTCTTGCAATCTGAATCCATGAGGTCAGGCAAGTAATGAAAAATGGGCAGCATTTTGGTGGGGGCTACAGACACTAAGAACAGTGGACTAAAAGAACTGTTTTGACAATTGTGGCCAAGGGACAAGAAGCAGGTATTCCAGGGACCGATGATTACTTCCCAGACAAGCCATTATCCCATTGCCTAAGCTAATGCCCCTCCCCATTGCTTGGTGGTAGACCCAATTATTTGTGGACCCAGCATCAGCAGCAGGTCAGATATTTTTCTCCTTCCATCTCATTTCCTGCCTGCCATATCTGGAAAGCAGGAGGAGAATGTTTAGAGAAGTAGA